>NW_010525149.1:415-947 GCF_000687285.1 Phaethon lepturus | reverse complement strand
CGGGGCGAGGAGCTGCTCCCTTCGCGCAGATAATCAAAGAAGAGTAGCAGCGAACTAAATCATGTCGCAGGGAGGCTGCTCTGTGCGCCTCGTAGCTGAGGCATGAACTAGCTTTCCTTCGGACTTGCCTTTTAATTGAAATATGAATTTATTGCTTTTATTTAGTTTGAACTATACTGGAGTGCTGTGGACTCATAAAGCACAAAGCAAAATAAGAGAAAAACCTTTACAAGCTGCAACTGCCCCGTTGCTTTGGTTATATTTCTCGGCTGCCCTGACTCACGTTAAATGAGGAGAGGAAGGAGGGCACTGCTGGGCGCTGGGAGGCCGGGAAGGGCTCCAGCTCAGGTGCCAGGGACCCGTGGCCATCCGTGGGGACGGATATGTCTTGAAGAGAGTGTTGTTTCTGCAAAGCGAATCTTTTTTTCTTTGCAGCTGCAGTTGCTTTGTTTCGTAGCACTGTGCTGCTGTCTGTCTGTCTGTCTGGGGGATGTACAGTACACAAGCTTGGTCCCTTCACCTCGCACCCGCT
>NW_010525149.1:0-383 GCF_000687285.1 Phaethon lepturus | reverse complement strand
CCCCCTGCCATGACCCCCCATGTTACCCTCATCGTTCCTTTCGGTTCTTTTATTTTATTTTGTTTTCCCTTCTCTGGTCATCACCTGTGTCTGTAAAATCAGCTCTGTGCAGATGTACGTAAGAGAAACGCAACGCTGGGTTCCTACAAACACCCCGACCGGCATCTCTCAAAACCTAATTTCTCCGCAGAAGGTGACGCTGATTGCAATCCGAGCGGTGATGCAGTTTGCGAGACTCATTAAAAAAAAAACAACAAAAAAAGCATAAAACCTGTTTTTATCCGTGGAGCTGAGTCCTGAAAGGGGCCGTACACTGGCAAAGCCACCAGAGCATCACCGGGTCCCCAGCGTCCCCACCCTGGGACCTCGGTGGTGACGCGTCC
>NW_010525148.1:8874-14225 GCF_000687285.1 Phaethon lepturus | reverse complement strand
GGAGAGAGCCCGAGGGCGTAAACGTAACGCACCGTCCGCAGCGGAGGCAGAAACTCTTTGCTTCTGGAGACAAGAATGACCGGCGAGGCGGGAGCTTGGGGTTTTGGTTTCTTTGCATGCAGAGAAAGAAACACAGCGAGCGCAGCGGGGTGCAGCGTACTGCTCTTCACTGAGCTGCTCTCGGGACAACGCAGTAAAATCCTGCCGCTCTCTGCAGTCAAGCTGACACGTTTTCAATCTCCCCTGAATCATTTTTGAACATCTAAAGTGAAACTGTGTTGAATGTAAATGGGAAATAGTACTTGTTTAGCTCAAATATCTGTTTTTATTTAATCGGGGTCGGGGGGGGTGGTATGGGAAAAATGTTTTCAGGACAAGACGAAAGGATAAGGTGGTATCCTGCAAATTGAGGTTCTGCAAAACTATCTCCAGACTTCAAGCAATCCAAATTACTAATTAGCTTCAAATAAAGAAGTGTGACTCTAACTGGGATAAGAGAAGCGTGAGCGAATGGCACAGACCTTCCCCATTTCTTGTCAATAAGCAGACACAGTCAGGTGCCTTACTGATGCTAAGACAAAGCCACGAAGGGCAGAAAGCATAAACATGGAGGCACCATCACCAGTACTATTTTTCTCCAATTAAATAGGCCTTAGTACAGCGTAGCTTACGTCGTAAGTTGTGCATCATATAAAATACACGCTGTGTTCAGCACCGCCAAGTCAACGTTGCTTTGGTATATCAGCAATTGCATTTCCTTATTTTGTGCGCTTTCATCTGCAGAAACCGAGTGTTCTATTCCCTTTTTCACAGTTAATAATACTTTCAAGTTTACGCTAACCAGCTGAGCGGTCTCTGTGATACCTACCCTTATATCAAACTTTCACAAGACATTTATTGTAGTAATAGCCTGAACTTATGTGGGACAATCTTTGTACAATCTTCCTTTTAAAAAAAGTCACCGCAAAATGGCGCTTGCTTCTGCTTTGTAGGTACAACCAGTATACAGTACGCATATTTGTTAAATTTGTTGAAATGCAGTTGACTGAATGAGAATACCATGCAAAGTGAATTGCTTTCCCTTCAGGCGTTAATTATCAGCGTATCTCGACTGCTCTCCTCCACTCCTTACATTCTCTGACGTTTCATCTCTTCCCTTGATTGGGAGCAGCCACCCTATAAATAGATTTCTTTGGCAGTAATTGGGAATAAAACTGACTAGCACGGACTGTAATCATTTGGAAAATTTAGCCAACTCAGTAATTGCATGGGTTTTGGATGCCTGCTATACTCCCTTGCTGCCTCTAAAGGTTATTTTGCATTTGGTGAGTCTTTGAAGGTTTTAGGTAAGGAAAAGAAATATTAAAAAGCTTCATAACAGAGTAGCAAGACTTCGGACAAGCTATGCCGGTTTACTGGTCCAGTATTCTGGGGCCTATATGACTGCTACAGCACTGAACCAGGTGCTGGGAGAGCGGGACCGAGACAAAGATGTGTGGGGCGAACGCTTTCACTGGGGACGGAGTCAGGAGCGGGGCCCTGCGGTCAGCAAGAGCGGTGAGGAGGAGGAGGGCGCGGAGCTCGCCTTCTCGCGCGGCCGAGACGGCGGTGGGAGCTGCGAAGGCTGCGTGCGAGGCGGGGGCAGAGACGAGCCGTTTGCACCGCTCTCTGGGGTACCCCACGTAACCGCGACTGTCAGAAAGGCTCTTCAAGGTATAAAAAATACAAGGGGTTATAATAATCAGCTGTAAGATGAAACGCATGACGTGAGTATCTAAGGAGACGTTGCGAACTCGGGCGACGCAGCGTTTCCGAACACAAGGTGAATTCTTCCCTCCGGTGTGCCAATAAAGTCCAGGAACGACTTTATACCTCCTGAACTCGGGCTACCATCCACGTTCCCATTTACCCAAATTAAGCCTGGCACATGCACCAATTCTTTTCAAGAAATACTTTTTGTAAGAATCTTATTTTAGATACAAAATTAATTATATGATGATAACCAAAGTATACGATAGTTATTTTAAAGCCCAAATAAATGAAGTGCTAATTTAAATACAACCTTTTTTTTTGTAAAAAGAGAACCTTGATATAGCAGAAGATGCAAGAAATACTTTTAATATTGCTCCCTTCCAAAAAAAAAAAAAAAGAAAAGGCAGCAGCAATCCTGGCACAGTTTCTAATTTACTGGGAAGAAAAAGCCAGACAGCTACTGAGAAGTGAAGCGTAGTCCAACCAAGTAAAACAATTTACACTAACATCCCTAGCAGCAGCGTCCACAGATCACACATCACTTGGTGCTCTAATCACTGAACTAGTTTCTTGCAGAACGCTGCATGAAATTCAAGGGTTGGAAATTTATTCTGCAAAGGGACAGACCCCGGGCATGCCAAAGAACCTCTGACAGCATATTGGGGTTGAAAATCACCCAGAAACCAGCCTGGATAATTTTACAGGGTCCCAGACGCATTAGACCTCCCTAGCAAAGTCACACTGATCCGTGCATGCACAGTAGCCTCTCCCTTACTTTTTTTTTAAGACAGCAGCCTTCCATGGCCCAGGCTGCCTTCAAAACACCTCTCCTCACAAACACAGAGCTATGAACTTCAAGGCTGAAGCTTGTAAGACCGCAGATCTGTTTCTTCTGGAGCAGGCTGCAAAGCTCGGCGCCAGCCGATGCGGGGATGATCACAGGTCTCCTGGAGGGTGCTCGTCCCTCCTTTTTTCTCTCCACCAGTGACATGCAGCAAAGGAAGAGGAAAGATGACACAGAAAAAGGAGTTAAAGCGAACAGCGAGCTGATATAGGAGAAAAACAGAAAAAGCATAAGAAAGGCAGGTAAAAGAACCAATTTAGACTCAACCAGCTCAAAACAGAGACCAGATGGTGTAATCTGAGCAACGTGGTCAAAGGCAAGGAACGGCGGGGAAGGCAAGGGCCACGTTTACTGACCAGGCCCTTCTGTACAAACAGAAGTACAAACAGCTGTACAAAAACCCCGCAAGCTCAGGGAAGGTTAGAGGGAGCAGAGAAATACCACCGCGGGGGCCGCGAAGCCTCAGTGAAGAGGGGGTGCGTAATTCCCATTTCAGAGTCCGCCTTCGTAAAAAGCTGCAGGAACAAGGGAGAGAAGAACGGTCATTTGCCAACATTTTCTAAAAGAAGTTTTTCAGTAGCTGAGTAATTGTTCGGATTCCTTTTTCAAAGCCAATTCAAGACCAGAAATTTCAAAAATCACTGGAAAGGTGCTGGCAAGTCACTTTTGCCTGAAGTAATGTAATCTCTCTAATAAAAACTTCCCAGAAGCAAGACCTACCACAAAGACAACAAACTTCCAGTGACAAGACAAATTCTTTTTCAGACTAAGCAAGCATACCCTGTTCATCCAAGTCAATCACTAAGAGTGTATTTTTGAAAGTCCCATTATATTTTGCATTTTAGGATCTGCAGTATTACTGTCTTGGGACTAGAACAGGATTATCTCCCTTTCAAGCCCCGTTTGAAGATGAGTGGTGATTAATCCTGGAAAAAGGGGATTTTAGTTAAATTGTTTTTAAAAAAGAAGATAAATACAACAGCAAAATGTAGCAGGACTTCAATATTTCACCTCCTCCTTCACTCCCCATCTGTACCAGAGCTATTGTGTACATTGCTCTTCATGAAATAAAAGGATTTATAGATATTATTTTCTTAGTCCAGTGAAGCAATAATCCAAGTAGGAAAAAACCTGCAAATCCCAGCATACGTCGGCCTCAATTTTTCTAGACATTCTAAAGTCAGGAATACACTGCAGAAATCATCCAGACCGATCCCAGCAGAAGATCACCTGCATAATTAAAATGACCCTTTGGAACCGGGAGCTCTTAGAAATATTTATAAATCCCATTCTGGAAAGGGTTTAATCTGCTACAGGATTATAGCAAGAGCTGGAAAAACTGTGGAAGACCTGGGCACAGATAACCCATTGCTCAGGTGTGAGTGTTAGGAAGCCTCTCCCGACAGGCTTGGGCTGCGTTGAGGGGGGACCCCACTGCCGGGCACTGAGCCCTGGTCGGGGCAGCCTGAGCTGCGCCCTCGCAGGACCTGCAACGGGGCTCTGGTCTGACCCGCCAAAAATGTTTCCCCAAGTCATAGCCAAGATGGGAAACAATGAAAAAACAGAGAAACACGAGGGAAAAGCAGGGCAATCGCAGCAGCTGTTGACTGCCGAAGTTCTGCGCGGCACGAATCCACGCCTTACGCCGAAGCTGGGGAGCGGCTCCCGGCGCACACGTGGGGCCGAGCAGCCCCTGCCCTCAGCGACGCGTGGAGCAGGCAGAGCCTACCCAAATCTCTTTATACTTAACGAGTTTCAGGCTTTTGCTTAATCTCACTCCCTGAACCCTCTGCGATGAGCCACTGCACAACTCACCACACCCTGAAGCCCCCAGGACGCAGTCCCTGCTTCAGACCCCCAGCACGCCGTGACAAACGCAGCCAAGCGCACGGACACGGGTTTTCCGGAACCAGCTGCGCCGCTGCCCTTCCCACCTGGCTGGGGTGCAGCCCGGAGAGCTCGCAAAGGTGAAGTACACACGCGTGTTCGTGTCGCAGCATCAGGCTCGGAAACCTTCCCATGTCTCACCTGTTGTGCAGGGAAAACAAAGGGTTCATAGTTCATAACCTATGGAAACAGCTGCAGCAACACATACTTTACAGCCTACGGTATGGGAAAGGGAAAAATAAAATCTAAACACTCAGGCATCTAAGATTTTGCTTGTTTATTTTGAAGATACAGCCTAGCCAAATCTCTAGAAGACCCAATACGTACACCTGCATTTTGATGATGATGATGTACAGCTTCACTTCTGTGTCAGGTCCCTGCAACGTTTAATATCCAAATTAATAAAAAATTCTGACTTTTCATCGGTTCCACGGAGCCAAACTGAGACATGGTATTTCCTGTAGCCCTGTAGAATACAAACTTTGCCCAAAAAACAATTCCTAATCACATTGTTTTGAATAATTATTTATTGACATTCCTGAGCTAATGAAAATATCATTAGTCATTTGTGGAAGTTGCATGAAGAGTAATAGTTCAGAAAAACCCAGTATGAGATAAATTAAGCCTACACCTTCATGAAAATCATTGAAAGGTAGCTGTAATGATACACCCAAAAATTACCATTCAGATGGGCTGAGCAGGAACCCTGCCAGATGTCAAGCCACCCTCATCTCAAATACTTAATACTATGAGCACTGTGTAAGACTCGTGCCCCGGTTTTGGAGAGATACCAGCAAGTCTGCTGGGACTATTGTTTTTGAGAGCCTGCTAGAATCCAGAGTAAGGGGGGAAATCAACTCCCAAAACT
>NW_010525148.1:410-8843 GCF_000687285.1 Phaethon lepturus | reverse complement strand
CAGCAACACTGTGATTTCCTTCACCAGAGGCACCTTTGTGCTTCCTCTCTCACGCTGCTTTTCATCACCGTCCGCAGACCCGTATCATTGCCCTTAAATCACTCAAAGACTCGGCTCGGGTAGACCGTCCGCAGGGACTACAGAAGAGCCAGCTGGGGTCCCGGGAGCGCTGCTCCATGTTCACCACCGCTTCCTCTATAGGCTGGTTTTCTGCCCACTTTCCATCTCCCCAGGTGAGCACGTGTCCCACCTTCTTTCACCCTCAGATTACAAATATATCCACACAAGCTTTTCGTTGCCGTGCTCTAAATCTGTACATTAGCAGGGCCTGACGTTTTCTCTCCTTCAGCCTCCAAATTCTGTTGTATTTCACATCTTTCCACATTATCTTCCACCTCAGAGACATGACCTTGCACCGTGATGCTACCATTTACTTCATCCGTTGGCTTTCTATTTGCATATCCTTAACATATTATTTATTATTCCACACAGTTTTGCAGCCAAGAAATGTATGAATTAAGTAACATGCATGAAAGAGCATTGTGAGATGAAGGCACAGCATCCTCAGTTGTTCACATTAGCAATACAAATGACAGGGGGAAAGTGGTCTGCGCAGGCTAATTAATTTCCTGCTACCTTTCAACCAATTACTAAGGGCTTGGGGCTTTTTTAAAGCTTAATAATAAGCAGCAGTATTTTTTGCAGATTTACTTAGAGAGGAAAAAGTAAACAGTGTAACTTTGAGTGAAGAACTTAAAATTATACACATTTTACACACAACTTCAGGTACCTGACAGAGTATTGATTAAATACTCACCACTGCCAAATTAAAATTTCTTTTCAAAACATTTAAATGTAAAAATAAAGTACACGATGTGTAGCAGGCTATACTAATACCTAAATAGGTTTCATATCGAAAAACACCGAAATAGCACTTCTGTATCAAGAGAAGGATTCCAGGAAACAGTTACTGCCTTATGTCTTTTTCCCAAAACAAAAAGATAACAACCTGTCTTGTTTAGGAGAATGATGATATCAGTCATAAAATAGTCAAGTTTCTTTTTAATCCTGATGATAGTAAATGTGAAAGCATTAGTGAAAACAAGCTCTAGCAATCAGCTATTTTTATACGAGTTTTGTGCCATGCGGTAATGGCATTTGGCTGTGGTTTACTATCAAATTGACAGCCACCTCCTGAGGATCTTCACCGGTGTTATGAAGATTTACGTTCTTTGAATTGGTTTGATTAACTTGAATCCAAAACCGAGACAAACTTTTTTTATCTGGTCTGATTGTTGCATTGCTGTATTCTTAGTTTACAGTGACAACAAATGAATGCTGAAGGATAGCTTTCTTAACTTGTTTCTGTCTGTGACTATAATTTAGGAAGAAGAGTTCAAAGCGCAGCCCAGGTAATTGGGAATCCCAGTAAGGAGGAGGCGGCTGCAGGGGGATTACTGGCACACAAATAGGACGTTACTCAAGAAAGTTCTTTGAAGATCATTTGCTTGGTGCTCAATACCAAGCTCTCTTTCTATGTACTGCTGAATATAAAAGTGGTAACAGCATGCACCGAGAGCCCAGCAAAGCCCCTCTCCTGTGCAAGGCAGACGAGAGGCAGGGGCGCCGCGCGGGGGGCGGGGCCAGCCGCAGCACAGCCTTCCTTGCCGCAGCCCCGGCCGATGCTTGCAGAGCTAGCTTTGAATTCAAGTGCTCCTGATCATTTAAACTGCATCTCCCTTCAGGCTTCGCCCTTGCAAAGCCTTGACGCTCTGGAGAGAAAAATGGTCAGTTCACCCATGCACACCACTGGTTTTGTCTGTGGCAGCCAGCAGCGCAGACCAGGAGATCTCCGGAGCGGTACAGGTGGTGCTGAGGTCCTGCCACCCGTAGCGCAAACAGGTCAAAGGGATTTTTCTTCAAGCTAGTGCTACCTTTGACCTGCAGACTGTAAGGGCCATAAGTGGTTACAGCACACGAACCGTGCTCCTGGAGCACAGATCCCGTTGAGCTCCATCCCAAAGGAGCTCAGACCATGCGCTCCCGGCGCCTCCCGCACAGCCACCGGAGCGGCTGCAAGGACTGAGCTTCATTCCAGAAGCACACTCCTGCTCCAAACTGCAATGCCAATGCAGACGTATCAAATATCAGAAATGTATCCGTGTCGGAGCTGGTTTTATATACCAAAATAGTCTATTCAGAATGGGAGTCCTGAACGGCAAAACTTCAGGGCTTTCGTAGCAACGCTGCAGAGCGTGGTTTAATTGCAGCAGTTCTAGCAAGAGCAGCCGTCGGGACATCTCCCCATCTCCCCCCACCCAGGCAGGCTGCCAAACCCACTGCTGCCTCTCTCCTTACGTGCTGCCAGGCTCCCGCGCTCCTGCTGCAGCGCCAGCTCTCGGCGTTCCTCTCCCTTGCCTGCTCCGTTGTCCTGAAGCCAAGGTCACTCACTTCTCTTGCTCAAACGCTGCCGCTCCCAAACACACATACATGTGCAGCATCTTTTGAACTTTCCCTTTTCGTCTGAAACAGATTGGTATTTATCTCCTTGTCATAAAAAAACTGGATGCTGCAGGTATTTGGTAAGAGAGAGAGAAATTTCACTTAAAATTCAATCGCTTTACACGGATGCAGCAGCAACTAAGTTGGATTTCTGTCTTCATCCTGTTTTCCATAAGGTTTTTTTGCATACTTGCTGGAACTTTTTAGCTGGTCAATAAAATAACAGTTAACCAGTTTGAGATTTGGAACTACTGTTGCTTGGCTTTTCCTGCCATAGCTCTTTTAGTTACCAACAAACGTAAAGGGGGAAAAGACTCACACTTGCTGTTCTGGAGAACTGCCAAGCTCCCAACAAAACCTCACATGTGCTCCTGAATTCCGCGTCTCTCGCGCTGCTGTGCGGGCAGTTGGCCACTCTGTTATATTTAAGTGGTACAGAGCTCAAGAGAGTCTGAAGGAACAGATGCATAAAAGGAATATGGCCTTGCACAGCCCCCACCATTACGCAACACCCAAAAACCCTAATTGAAAGTTGAGTAGAGAAACCTGTTTCCTTTCTTGCATCTGTAAACGTGTCCTTCACAGCACCACTAGCGGATTGACGAAAAAGCACGCACCATTGTAGCAACATAAACAAATAAACCTTCCCATATATTAACATTTGTATGTCCTACCCATGAAGAATCAAGTGATTTTTGCTGAAGGAGAAAACAATTAACAGCCTCAGCACACAAATACACAATATACATGCAGGGCGGCAGCACGCGGATGCACAGACCGCCGGTACACAATCCATACGACGCACAAACGCAAGTGCTGCCTCTCACCTGTCCTTGGCCTTGAAGGCACGGGCTCAGGTAAGCCTTAAACTAAACCACTACTGGGGACAGGGTTTGGAGATCAGCAGTTAAGAGAAGGCAGCTGCTTCAAAGCTTGCTGAATTCCCAGGCCATCACACCCAGCTCCCTGGGTGCTGCCTACAAACTTTAGCATGACGGTGAGGATGGCGGTGCATAGACACCATACGCTGCCCGACCACACAGAAGAAAGTAATTATAATACATCTAATTTCTGTCCTGCAAACACACTACAGCAAAGCTACCATGTTACAGGGCGGAGTGCTGTCGCTCACACCAGCGTCAAGAGCCATCCATTCGTCTTTACACCCGTGCCCATCCAGTGCCTTCCCAGACAGCTAAAGGGACCAGTAGCCCATCATGAACAACAAGCCAGCAGTAAAACCAAAACGCAGCGGGTCAAAACCAGACAGGATCTCTTACCCACAAAGTCAAATCAAAACTCTGCTGTCAAAACACTCAGATGATGTTCACGCGGCATTTTTCAGGGTCTCGCACCTGCATCCCATTTTTGGTGCCTTCTCATTTTGGCTCTGCCAGCAGTGACGGGAAGTTTGTGCATCATAAAGATCAGAAGCTATCCAACAGAAGACACATTTATTTTTGTGTCACTACCTAATGGCATTCATCTTCTGTTTATATAAGAACAGGCCAGCTTCCCTGCTGTGCCTGTGAACCAGGACAACATATTACTTGCTTCCGTGCAAGAAGTCTGCAGGGGAAAGGCACCTTACACTCATGTCAGTGTTTAACGCGCGGGAGCCGGGCTTGGCACGTCACAGGAGCAGATGCTGGGATAGCTTTCTAAGTGAGGGGATGCACATCCTGACAGGTCCTTCAGGCCTCGTTCCTTTGCATCTTAAAGGTAACAATACGTGACGGACACGGGCGTGCGGATTGCATTACTGGACCGATTTTATAATTTTGCTGCACCGATGTTTCGAAGGAGCGCTACGCTGACCCATGAACTCCACAGATCTTCAAAACTGCAAAACCACTGCAATTAAGAGACATTGCTACATCCCAAAGGTTATTAAAACAATCTGAAGATAAAGAGAGAGATCATGGGGGCGAGGGAGGGAAGAGAAAGAGCTTTGCTTAAAGCTGGGTGCATCCAACACAAGCAGTATGCAATTTTCATGAAATTACGATTTATTTTTTCTTTATAATCTTGCTGCATGTTGAATAGAGAATTTCTCTCACCACTGCCCTGGAGCAGGCACAGCCACGGCAGCCTCCAGGTGCAGGTGCCGAGCCTCCCCTGTAACTTCGCTGCGCAGAACTGCATTTCTGGCTGCGTATTTTTGTATTCTCGCTACGCAGGACCCAACAGGAGGCCCCCCACACCCCACAGGCACGGCCCTGCCAAAGGGCAGCAAGACATGTGAAGCCTAAAGGCAGGAACCTTCCTCCGGAGCTGCATTCCTTGTGCTTTCTGATGCCTTCCCTCCCGGGAGCGGTAACAGCAGCTCCGCGACGACCAAGAACTTCATTCTCAGGAAGAGCTGGGAGCGGGTGCGGCACAGGCGAGTGCCGAGCCGGCTCGCAGCGCCAGGGACGGCGTGGCGGGAGTCCGCCACGTTCAGCCTCCCAGATGCGCAGGCGTGGAAGATGTGGCACAGTTCAGGTATTTCTTCATTACCTTCTCTTTAGCTCACTACCTCGCAGGATCAGGCAGTTTGGGAAGGAGGCCTGGACTTCGAGACATCTGTTTTCAGGTCAAGTGAGAAACGCCCAAATCAACTGACTTTTAGCTGTTAAAGGCCTGTAGGAAAAAGAAGATACAGAACTTGGCATTCACTCAGACTCATCGAGTTTGGGCCTCGGGAAAACAGGCCGCGGGAAATGAATGCAAGGCTTCGCTAAACACGGGGCTTCCTAAGGAAGGAGCAACAACCTTTTGTTTGTCCACTGGATCTGTGCTTAATGAAATGGCAGATTGGAAATCTGCTGAAAACACCAGAAATTCCCACAGGAAATTCTTCTTAGTCTGAACTGTTCTATAAATAATTCAGTATAATTGACAAGAATCCCATTAAAAAATAGTGAAGTAATCTTAAACTTTTAGTTAGAGTTTAAAGTAAAAATTCCGCCCGCTCTGATGCAATCAATACAAAAGTCACTCCCAATACAGAGCAAACGCAGAACAAAAGAACAAGGCAGATGAAAACGAGCAGCTGGTTGCCTGAGATCAGTGAACTGTGAAACTGCGCATTTACATGTTTACAACTGCAATGGTTTTCGCTGTGAAGTTTTCCGCATTGCCTACAACATGCTGAAGGCTGACTTGAGCTACAAGCAAATGAGCTACAGAAATCATCAAAGCCAGGTACGTAACACCCAGCAATACGTACGGCAAGTTTTTAGACTCTGCTGGTCATAACAAAGCTTCTAACAGCGGGAGCATCTGGCCGTCATTAAAATGAAAGCCTGGAGAAGGGTCTGTGTAAATTTAATCCTACTCATTATGAGAGAAGGATACTACGGACAACACAGCTGCTTCACTTCTCTATTCGACTTCAGAGCCTGCTCACCATTTTTTAATCTTTTTACCTTTACTTGAAACAATCTGATGAATCTAACCCCAGAAACCAAACAGCGGCATCCCCAGAGATCCCGAACAGCTCTTCGTCCCTGGGGGCATATGAGCAGGTAACGATTCACCACTGCCAGGGTCCAAAGCAGCTTAATTAACAAAAAGCAATGTTTTTACAGAGTTGTTTCTCTGTTCAAGTTAATGGTGCACAATATTACTAGTCGATGCTGCACAGCAGCACTGACTTCTCCAGTGCTCTCTTCCCACCTCCGCAGAGCAACCGACCCCGCTGATAAAACGCATCAGTTCTGTCTGTCCACTCTTTGCTGCTATTCCTTCTCCTCCTGATCTTACACAAAACATCCATTCATTAATCATTCCTCTGCTGGGTTGAACAGCAACATTTCCATCTTTAATAATCTTGTGTATTTATAACAAAACTCTCAATGTATTTACACACCTAGAAAATTAACCAGGAAATACAAGACCTACTTTCGTTACAATATCCTTGGGTCTCACCCAGAATCTCGGTTCCTTTTTATCCACTCAAGTGGCTGTGTTTGATGATGTAGAAATACATTTAAGGACGACAGGTTTCCACATCTATACCAAGTAAAATCCTGTGATATACATGAATCATTTTAATGTAAAAATTTAGTAGAATAAAGTTAATTGAAGGTCACCAGTTTTTTCCTTTTTTTTTCCTTTTTTTTTTTTTTTTTTTTTTGACAATTTGAAGTGCCTCCACTGTCTGTCAGCATGGGGGAAAAGATAATTTTCCTAAAGCTGACAGAATTAGCATGAGATAAGTAAAGGTTAAATGTCAGGACGGAGACTGGAGGCTTAATCTTCCTCCAACATATAGCAGACCAGCAAAAAGAAGTCAAAAGAGGTATATTTAATCAAAAAAAGGGAAAAAAAGAACTTCTGCATTAAAAATATGCTTGCAAATTAAAACAGATAGAGATCTTGATCAAAGATTATAAGGTTTCCAGTTGATTATGACTATTCAGATATCAGACTTTTTTGCAATGGGTTAAATCAATGAGAAATCAGTTATACTAAAGTATCAGTTATACTAGAAAAAGCCACGTTGTGCTGCGTGAATACGTGGGTGCAGAGAGAAGCGAAGGGCCTGTATTACTGGAGCTGGGCTGCTACGCCGCTGGAAGGGAAACACACCCTAAACCAGCCATTAAATCACCAAATCATGGGAACGCCGGGGCTGGAAGGGACCTTTAAAGATTATCTAGTCCAACCCCCTGCCATGGGCAGGGGCATCTTTCACTGGATCAGGTTGCTCAAAGCCCCGTCCAACCTGACCCTGGGTTTAACTTCAGCATCAGCCTCGTAAAAGCGCAAACGAAGCAGGCTAGGAAGAACACAGTTATTTTGAATGGCATCTGTCACACACAGCAATCTGCAAATATTTTAGATTTTAGTAAGTTACAGTTAATATAAAGTATAAAGAAAGGATGGAAGAAGCTGAAATAACAGTAGAATAATTTTTCTAGATAAGATCCTACGTGAAACACACTTAATGAAGCTGAGAAACGTAAGTAGGTTACTTTGTAGATCACAGAGAGTTCTTGAATAAGCAGACAGAATATGTCAGAAGAGTACAACAGCGTAACATTTCTAAATAGATACCAGTGGAATCTAAATTTTATTATTGCATTTCCTTTTTGACAATAAAAATGGGTTGTGAAGAAAACAAATAGCCTCGTCATTGTACTGGCCGCTTCTATCTCAAAGAGTAGGCATCAAGACTTTATCATACGCATTTAATATTTTTTCGTAATTTCAGTACTATCTCTATGAGCAGCCGCTCATCCTATCATTGTTACTCCCTGGAGGCACCTGAAATTGTGCGAGTGGAATAATTTACCATCACGTATAATAAGCTGAACACTTGGGGATGTGGCATTTGTAGCAACAGCATCACTACACAGACCGCAGCCAGTTCAGAGACAGATGATGTCATTTGCATGTTACTCCTCTCAATGACACTACTCAATTTAACTAGTAACTCATAATCATTTACTCATTATTGAAGAAATTTAAGAGACTGAGGCAGTAGTCCCAGAAGCCCAAACCAGCAGCACCGGCAGCAAAAATATCCTAACATAACTTAGTAAAGACAAAGCTCATGGACTACACAGGAGGGACTTTTAAAACATAGTGTACGAGGGAACAATGACTTTTTTTAATGCTTTGAACAATACTATAGTGGAGAACTCTTCTATTATCAAGTTTCATTAAGAATGATTAGAAACACAAGCATGGATAGAATTTAACGTGGTATTATAAACTGACTAAAATTAAAAATAAAAATATTTTAAATTCAAGTGTTTCCATTCCATCGATATACCTTTTCTGAACTAGCATAGACCACCAGCACTTCTTGGCCAACACTGGGTAAGACATGCAAATATCCTGCCAACCCGTATTTTTATATTCAATGAACATCATCTGCATGTGTAAGTTATATATAAAAATATGCACAAAGAAATTCCTGCGTCATCAACTTTTATTTTA
>NW_010525148.1:0-379 GCF_000687285.1 Phaethon lepturus | reverse complement strand
TCCCTACATGGGAAGGTTTTTATAGAATTTCCAATACAGAGAATTGCTAGAATCCCAGGACAACTGTCCTATCTTTTGCAGACTAACCTTAAGCAGTATTTTTGGTATACCGTATGCTTCAATCTCTCTGTCTGCCACTTTTAGCTCTGAGCTTCGGAGCTGCAGAAAATAGTATGCTAAATAGCAAGAACTCTGGTGTTAAAATGATGTTAGATTTCTCTCCCCGGAGTAGCATGATGTCGGATTAAAAGTATACCTCAAAGAGTCTTTATTTTAAAGAGTATAAAACAAACCATCCCATCATAGCGTAAACACATCAAGCCTCATTACACTGATGTCCTTCAAAGAAAAAGAGGTTTAAATGCAGGCTCAAAAATAC
>NW_010525147.1:7148-10376 GCF_000687285.1 Phaethon lepturus | reverse complement strand
CCCCCCCAACACAGCGCTTTCCCGGGCGCACAGGGCTCTCAGAAGCTAAAAGGGCCGGTCTGCTGTCAGCTGAGGCGGCTCTTGGTGTAAATTCACCAACAGAACGGTAAAGCTCTGTCCCTGATCCCACATATTTGAATTACAAACCGAGGGGAATGATTTAAAACTAAAAAACCCTGGTAAATCCTTAGCACAGAGTGCAAGGAAAGCCCAGGAGTGTTTTCTGTAATGTTTTGTGATGTCAATGCAAAGCATTCACAGTGAGGTAAGAGAGAGGACAGCACCGGGTTCAGGTTTCACGTAACAGGATTGATGCTTCAAAACCACCGGCTGCACTGAGGGGTTCAGCTGTTGTGTTAGAAAGAGGCAAGTGGGAAGCGTGGTCTTGCCAGCCGATCCAACCAGCGAGTCTGTGAGAGGCCACATCCGTGTCTGCGGGCAGCTGAGAAGGCACACGCAGGGTGGAGGGACTTCTGAAACAGGGAAATTCTGTTGTCACCTCTCCAGGCCGGAAGCGGGCGCAGTCAAACTCTAAATTTACCATCCCAGGCTCTGAACCAACGAACCTTTTCAGGGAAAACCCTAGTGACTTCCCTGTACCCGGGGTAAGGAGCATACCCCATAATGTGGTTATAATCCCCTTTGCTCACAAAAGACACAAGCGGTATGTAATGGGCTACATCCTGCAGGACTTGCTTTCCCCAAACTGCCACTTGCTACAGCACAGGTGACTTCTCCTAATGGCTCCAAAATGTGGCTTCAAGTAACATGGAGCTAAAGATGAAAGCCCTTCTGCTGCGTTGAGGGTTTTTTTTCAAACAGAGCTCAAGTAACTTTCTACAGACACGGTGGTACGGACAGGGAAGCAGCTTTCCCCACTGGGTGTTCTCTTTGCTACCTGTCAGTAACTTGGCTCAGAGACGTCTGTGATCGTGGTCCCGTAGATTTGGCTCTCCCAGTCTGAGAGCTGTTTCACAAAGCCCCGGTGTGGTCTCATGTTCGTTTTGCATTTCAGAACATAGTCCCAGGCTCTCTGTAAACAGACGGGAAGCAAAGAAGTGTCAGGAATTTGAACTGAAAGCACACCTCGGGTAAGTACACTAAGCAGCTACACTTGTGAACAACACTGCTGTGTATTTACTCCCTGTGTTGGACACCAAGAACCTGCAGATAAGACTTTGGCTACCAAAGTAGGGACAGACTGGTTCCAGATGTGAGCTTCAGAGAAGCCTGTCACCTTCATACTCTGCTCTCCTGGATATGAGGACAGCTCAGGACACTTTCACTACCTGGCAGGTATCTTGTGTTATTTTATGCCGATGGAGCAATGCAGCCCTGGATTTTTACCCTAAAATGCTATTTCTTCCATGGATGATAAGCAAAGCAGTGAAGCATCAGCTATTCACAGCTAAGTGACAAAGGTTATCACGTTTCTGGACTGGTGTGACCTGATGTGACAGAGCAGCTATGAAGCTCCAGTTACCCCACTGCATTAATTACAGCCATCTTAATTATTTGTTAGCTCCATGTAATCAGCTAGGAACTCCGCTACACACAGGGCAGATCCACTGGCATTACTTTGCTTTACTCCAGCTGCATCCTTGGGTTTACCCAGTAGTGCTCATCTTCCTGCTTTCAAAACAGACTGCCCCTAGTGCTCGGAGGATTGCTTAAGCGTAATGAGACCAAAGGTTAGAAGATACTGCTCCATTGGTTTGTTTTGCTAATCTCAGTGATTCTGCAGGCTCCGAGGCTGATCTACCAATATTTACTCCTGTGGGCCCATGGTGTGGGTGTCTGTAGTTCCACTGAACTCAATAGATCTAGTCACATATCAATTACTAACAGAATAACGGGCCGCACATCCCACATCTGCCTTTCTTTTGCAATATCCACGTCTTTCAAAGCTTTCGAAGATCTTTGCCTGGATTGAGTGAAGGATCACACAGGAATCTGTTGCACTGCTTTCGTCTGCAAGAAACAAACTTGTCTGCCAGGGTAATCCCCCAGGAAAGCTTTGCTTAGCCAACAGTGGGCAAGCACCGCCCCAGCCAGCTGCAGCATGCCACTGCTGTGTCAGCCATTTCTTCCTCTTTTTTTTGGCACTTAGTAAAATGCTGAGACCAACCTGTTGATACCAACCGAGAGAAATTGCAAGGATCAGCCTTTGACTTTTGCACTGCCGTTGCAACCACCTCCAGCACGGGAATGGTTATCAGGGTGCAGGAGCAATCACACCCAGCATTAGTGTAGCAGGGACGAAATAGTATCTGCAGCCCTGTTGGCAGGCTCAACCTAAAACTACCTGTTGGCACACAGCAATGGTAAGAGATTTCCTCTTATGTTGCAAATGTTTGCACAAAATCAATTAAATGATTAGATACGGGCCCAGCTTCAGTGAAGCTTGGATCAATCCTTCCAAGCTCCCAAAGGAGGAAACACTTTCCAAACAAGGACAAGATTTTTAAGGAGATGCCTTTCAGTTCCCATGGGAACTGGCCTGCTCTGTGCTAAGCAGGCACCATGAGATGGTGCCTACGGCAGCACGATGCCCATGCGTTGTATGCAAAGGGAAAAAGGGCCTGGCACCAGGGAGGCAGCCAGGCTATTGCTCAGCCGGATCATTCTCAACCGTCATTCATTATTTTTCTTACGTTATTCAGAGCTATGGAACAGAGTGTACTGGCCATCTAACCTGTACATCCCTCCTGGGCTAGTATTATCCCATTCCAGATTTCTCTACAGTAGTATCTGTGGGAGGGGATATAAAATAGAAATAAAATAGGAATTTGGAAGAAGTCAGTGCTGATGCTGAGTCAGTGGTATATCAGAGCCCTGCAAGCACTGGGTTCTGAATTTCCCTCTAACCCCATGGTATTAAGAGATGGGATTAACTCCAGTAGCTTCCAGATACTCTCTTTCTCAGATCCAGGAGAGCAGAAGTACTAAGTTCTGTAACCACAGCTTTATTTTTATAGCCCTGTAGTTAAGTAGGAAAATGCAAGAATATCAGAGGTGCCAGGGTAAGGACCCACAGATCCAAAATCACACCTAAGCCACCTCCTTAACGGTATAAAGAAGATGCAATCTCACATAACATAATCTGTTACACTGAATATTCTGCATGAAGGCACAGATAATGTCTTTCTCATTGCTACAGTAGTAAGGCTTCAGAAACAGAAATAAACTGCAGATGAAGCCAGTATCTGTGGGAAATATGACAGTGAT
>NW_010525147.1:0-7117 GCF_000687285.1 Phaethon lepturus | reverse complement strand
GGAATGCATAAGATAGGCCATGGTTACTGTGCTGCTCCGGCTTATCCCCAGGCTGGAGAACACCAGTACTGCTCCACGATCCAGCTGAGCATCTGAGTAAAGGAGTGCCAATCAGAAATTAGTGATCTGGGAAATCAAGTTTCCAATCGTACAGTCAAGCTCTAATTCAGTGACAGCTGACAGGCTAGCAGTCCACGCGACAGGAACCCTCATGAACCCTGACAGCAGCAGATGGGCACTGCTAGCTCCCGTTTCTGTAACCGTTTGCCTTTCTTAAAAATCCACTGAGTTAAAACATGGCTTTGAAGACCAGAACCAAATGACAATGATGAGTCAATGCTTCATTACAGATCAGTGTCACCTTTACATCGGATAACTGAAGAAAAGTGGTCTACCATGACCAATCAGCTGTGGTCAGCATCACATCAACTCAAACTCTTCCCAGAAAGGTTTAAAGGTATTGAAATCTCTGAAGAACGCAAGCCTAACTGTTCTCCACTCAAGCTGGAAGAATCAGCTCTCAAACTGGAGAGGACTTAGACTTGAAATCCCTTACCCCTCCCTGGGGATCACCACAGGAAGCATGTACATGCCAGCTACAGGGCGCAGGTTTTATGATGCTTTTAGGATGGATACCTCGCAGTGAAAATTGCTAAGATCAGCAAACTCATTTTCTACAAAAGCCAAGCCCATGGATACTGTCAGTCACTCCTAACCACATTGACTCTGCTACCTATGCTTAGAAGGTTGCATATTTTATTAATAACCTTTTGAATTTTTTCCCTCCCTCTCCAGAGCAGACACCATGGCATGTTTTTAGAGTATCAGCAACTGAACTCTAGAGTTCATAGGGCAAACCCTCTTCTTTTATAGTTGTCAAGGGGTTGTGGGGTTTTGTTGGTTTTTTTTTTTTTCCCAAGCACTAAAACAGTGTTTTCTAACTTATTTCTATCATTATATACTAATTCTGTTCTAAGACCTGAGTAGAAATGGCCTCACTCCAACATACACCTGGCATGAGAATATCCACACTCCCCTCAGAATATGTGGAGAGCTTTAGTCTAGTGTTCACCCATAACTGTTCCAGTTTAAGTAAGCTACTCTAGACTGTCAAGTAAACAGTTCAACTACCGTGTAAACAGTACACCCTTCCACAAGAGCTACAGCTAATAAACTCTTACAGTCTGTTTTGGAAACTTCCACAAACTGATGTGAGAAAGAAACTTTCTTCTGAAACACTACTGGGAAAAAAACTGGGGCAAAATGAAAGGCAAGTAAGTGGATTTTGATATTTTGGGTTTCTATGCATGCAAATCATGAAATTCAATTCCGGACTACAAAATTATATCCTCAAATATCGTTTCCTTGTTTCTTTGTTTGTGTTCAGTTGTCATTTCTTAAATGTTACTTGGATTATAAGGCTTGTGAGGGCAGGGTGATCTTTTGCTTCTGGATCTGTACAACACTCAGCTCAGCAGGGCCTTGGTCTGTAGCAGGTGTTATTTCACAAGTGGAATTAAAGATAACGACACGGTTGGACACCATCACAGGATGGAGCTGCAGGAGCTATGTCTGCTGTGCTGCTGCAGGCGCTGAGCTGGAGAGTATGTTTTTTCTTGCCCTCTCTGATGTAATGAGCTGAAGGCAGGTTTATGCTGTCCAACCTGAACGTCTTCTTAGGCCCTATGGTGGGTCTGCACTGCAAATCACAAAGATAAGCAGGGTCTTGTGGTAAATTCTCTAACGTGTGTCACAGTCTTGTTCAAATAAAGCTCTGGTGGTTGAAGATTTGGGCTGGTAAGAGTCAAAGGGTTCTGTTTAAGAGCAAAAGAACAAGAAGGAATCCTATGAAGCCCTGGTAGACATCCTGCAGCAAAGCCTTTTCAGATCAGGTGGAAAACTCACTATTATCAGAAAGTGAGGTATTCTTTAAAGTGAGTAGGAACATCAGAGTGAGATGCCCTGTAAAATCTCCTCTCTGTCCACCAGGATGGTTAGTAAGGCAGCTCAGGTATCCATTAGGGTGTGGGCTGGCTTGGGAGTATGCTGATCTTGAAAGATTACGACCCTCCTGTCTGACCTTCCTGTTGGAGTGAATTGCAGTCACTCCCATCTAATATCCTAGAGTTAGCAAGGTCTCAGGAATTCCAGATCAGGAACAACTCACCTATGAAATGACAAACGGTGGCAAAGGAAGAAAAAAGATCTGCTTCGAGCGAATCTGGGACAGATATATGGAGGCATTTGCTGCCTTCTGCAAATCTGGAAAAAAAGCACACAGTGTGACATGGACCAGAGAAGCAGCTTCAAAAAAATGTGTTTGTTGGAGGCAAGCTGGTAATTTTGTTTGCTGTTACATGTGTGAGTTTTCATCATTGCCATCATTAACATTATGATAAGGGATTTGTTATGGTAAGAGACTGAGGTGGTTGTAATACACAGACAGTTTAATTACTGATTTTCCGTTACACGTGGTATTGGCGTTGATGTCAAGGGCCCCCAGTCCTCCTCTCACCCAGTCCACCCAAGTCATGGCAGAGGGCTGCAGGACTGCATTGCTGCTGTGCTAACTCTGGAGTAGAGATCAGAAAAATGAGCATGAAATAGCACTCAAATTGGCAGAGTTTTCCTCCAAACAGAGGTTTCCTTGAAAGTTCACAGGCACTGACTCCTCTGTGAATGGGCTTTGGTGCTGTGCCACCTCACTTTTTCCACAGGCACAAACCTTGGTGAGGGTAAACCTTGAACTATTTAACTTACAGTGTGGCAGGCTGTTCAGAGATATTGACTTGTGCTTTGATCTTCAAATCTTTCTGAATTTGTTGGTCACAGGCCTGCTTGAAATTGCCCATATATAACTTTGCAGGCAGTATTTCTACAGGGTATAGCTGGAAGTTGTCTAGTTCCTGCCGGAGAGAAACCATAGGCTCAGTTTAGAGTGTATTTGCTCCCATTAGCTTGGTAAGTTCTTAAACAGAAGTCATGTGAAGAATTGAACACATACTTAGTCAACAGCCCATGACACATTCTAGTGTAATGATTCATTCAATCACCTGAACTTTCTGTATATTGAAGTCTTTGCTACATTTAGGGAGAATAATCAACATCATTGCTGTCATTGTGGCATTACCTGAAACAAATCCTAACTCAACAGGAGGTGGCATATATTCTTTACATTGTCCGGAGGGACTTCAGCATAAGAGATTTGATGTTCTCCCCAGTTACTGTTTGCAAGGCTAAATGAAATCATCTGCCACCTGCAGAGCTGCAGGTGCCCGGTAGTGGCACAACACGAGTCTGCAGCTGCTTCTGGTGTCTGCAGTGTGAGGGCTGAGAACAAAAATACACAAGTAGCCGACAGTGCCGCTACATCCCTCACCGATATTCAGCTAATGCTACAGCAGAACAAACCAGCAGCCTAACAATTTAAAGCAACAGAGAGCAACAGCTTAAATTGGGAGGCAAGGAGGTACTCTGTGTCCAGCTGAACCTGGTGGGGAAGTTCAGCAGTTTGCTACCCTTCACAAAGAAGCACAAAGTGAATTGATTTTCTCAAAGTGAATCGATTGACTCTACTGCGCTGTAGCATCCCACAGGTTAGCACCATGTTACGGGCTATTTCATGTGAACCAGAAGTGAACAGGAACAATGGAAACGAAAGGCATGTTGCAATGAGATGGTCTCTGCTGTCCAGTGCCTTCTAAATCTGCCCTGCCTCAGGTCCTGTCCTAGATGTGAAAAAAGGGTAATATTTCTCATAAATTAAATAAATCAATGATTGAAGGTGAAACCAAAGAATTAGGACACCAGTGTTGCAGTGCATGGCTGTTTTCTCTCTGGGCCTGTTGAAAGAATGCAGCAGCATTTGTATTGTGAGCCTTCCCGATGAAAAGCTTTACAGACATGGAACACAACGCTTGATAGGAATTGTACTTCTGTCTGAAAACATTTACTGTGTAACATCCCAGATAACCACCTGTCAGAGAGGAACTTGCCTCTTTTCAGCATTTGCTACTGTTTGTTTAGTTATCTGTATTCTCCAGTAGGCCAGTTTCAGGGTTATCAGAGAAACCTTCCCAGTTTGTTTTCAGGAGCTTTCTTTCACGCAATAGAAGAAGGATAAAAAATGCAAAGTGTGGCTGTAAAAGAATTAGTGGTGAGACACAGGGCAAGCACAGTAACTCAAATTACATTTAATTCCTTTGTTTGAAATTACTCTGATAGCAGGTTTACACCACCATTTAACTGGAACTCATTAGCCATCATCAGTTGAATATGAATGCTAATGTCTTCTACTTGCAAATTAGTGTCACCTCACCTGAGGCATCCACAATATCTTTTGAGTCCTCAGAAAGTGATAGCAAGCTGAAAAACGCTTGTATCCTCCCCTCAGGATGAGCACGGGATGGCGGGTGAACTGCTCTAAGCTTCTGGCATACTGGACAGCAGTTCCTTCCTCAGCATCTAAAGAGATCAAAAAGCTATTTGCCATGGCAGGTTTAGAGTGCCTCTATCAGCACTGGGAGTTACATCTGGCCCACTGACACCTGCAGCAAACTCCTTTTCGTTTCATCTAATGGTCTGCAGAAAGCCTTGTTAAAAGCCAGACTTACTCTTTAACTGTTGCTGCAGGTCAGTAACAAGGCACACTGCTTTTCATCTCTTGTCCTGATCTTTTATTCTTCTCCTCGTTTCTTTTGTAGGTCTAGATAAAGGATTTTTTTTCCCCTACCCATTATTCTTCAGGAAATGCTTGTAATAAGTTCCCATAATAGGGAAGTATTATTAATTTAAACTTAATAATCTTAGTTTTATGGAGGCCTTTTTCTTTAGTCTGCTTTAGGCAAAGGGGGAAGTATCTTGAATAAATTCTTCACAAGTGTTTTAAACACTCCCCTCAGTGAAGCAAATTATGTGAGATGGCTGCTCCCCCTCCTTCTTCCAAGGGATCCATCCCGCCCGCCTCTAGCTATATCTACTTTGGAAAGAGATCAGCACAATAGAAACCCGCTTCTGATTCTTCACACCTTCCGTTGCTAGTATCTCACCACTGAGCATTTACGAACAGGCTTGCTTTATTCATTCTCCTTACACTCCCAGATTTTTTCCTTAAAAAAATGATGTAAATCTTTGCTAAAGCTATAGTAGCCTTTATAAAGCTAATAGGAGCCAAATAAACACACAGAAGTGGTTCTGCACTCAGCAGAACTCCTTGCCAAAGGATGTGTGAAATCTAAACACTTCCATGGTTCAAGGAAGACTGAACAATTACACGGAAAAGTTTCCAGCTCTTCACATTTCTCAGTGAACTCCATCAAATCACCACCCCCCTTAAAACTAAGTCTTTTAAAAGATGATAATGTGAAAGCCTTTTATAACCCTCAAAGAAGGAAGTACTCACTCTGTGAACATACAGAACTTGAGTCACTGTTTTCAGTCTCTGAAGAAGCACTGCTCCCTAAAAGGCAATTGTTGAACAAGCCCAATCTGAGTGCAATGTGAAAAAAAAAAAAATCTATTCCTTACACATGGCAAGGAACTTCAGAAGGATCAGGCCAGAGATAGGAAACCAGGCCCGCGAGGATGCTTTGAAAGAAAAGCTGTATGTTTGAAGCCTAAGAACATAAGCAACCCAGAGAAAAAACAGAAGCGTAGCACAGATGTTTGTTTTTCAAATAAAACTGGGTAAATTTGCCTCTATTCCAATACGGTCAGAAAATTAAATGAGGATTGGGAAGAATATCTATCCTGCAGTGAGGTGTTGACTGACATGGGTCACAAGTACCTTTTTCTTTTTCCTCTTCCTCGTAGTCACAGCAGTCCAAAGAGCTGGTCTCACAGTCATACACCACACAGTATCTGACACACCCCAACTCCTCGGAATCTGGTACCAGAAACTCCCCCGTAGGACTCTAGCAAAATTACAAAGGAATTCTATCAGGAGCACAGCTCCACACTTTTCTTGTGGCATCAATGCTACCAACATCTTGCAAGTTACTACTCTATAGCTACAGGATGGGTTTGGGGCTCTGTCTGTACTTGATGCTGAAAGACACGGTTAGAATTCAGAAATGATGCAAAACTACGCCGGATTGCTTCATGAGCCGCAGTGGTAAAGATGCCAGCACTGTCCTTCATGAGACAAGTCTACAATATGTTAGTTCTTGTGCAATATTTTTCCTGATATACATCTCCTGTGTGCCAATCCTTCAGGCTACCGAGGCCACCTTTGCTTTGTGACAGAATACACCCCCCGGTGGCAGAAATGGAACACGGCTGCAACAGGCAGGGGAGAGGCTGGGACAATTTCCGGGGCTTTTAAGCCAATTTTGGCTTACTGCTAATTGCTAAATCCAGGGATGGTTTACACAAATGGTAATCCTCTCACCTGTTCAATCCTGCGTGCTGTAATAATATGGCTCTCATTGTATTCACGCTGAGTACGGGCATCTGAAAAAACAACCAAGGATGAACAATTGGTTTAGCTGATGCTTTTAAGATAGAATCCTGTTCCTAATTCCGTCAGTGGGAATTCAGGCACCAACATCAGCCAGAGAAAGAGATTTGGTTTCTTAGAAACTGAGACTTTCAGATGTGGGTATAATGAACGCCAGTGCTGGTGTGAGACTCTGTATAACAACAAGTGATGCCAGCAGCTTTAGTCTTGACCCAAGCGTGGTACCACAGTGTTCACAGCGCCGGTCCTGTGCTCTGTTGTGCTCTGCACTGTGGCATAGCCTGGCCTCTGCTCCCTGGGCCTGCTCTGACCTCCCAACATCCAGCATCTCTGCCTCTGTACTGCCACAGAGATGGGGAGAGGGGCACCGGAGAGACCCCAACCCCACTCCCAAACTGGCTGACTCCCTCGCCAAAACATTTAACAATATCGCAGTATCTGGCACCCTTTTTTTAATGTATTGCCACTATGCAAGATGCAAATGCTTGCGCAATGCTCAAGAAATCTTGTCCACCTCTAAACCCTCTGGGAGCAGCAGGGGAGAGCATGTATCCCTGGGATAGACTGGAGCCAGGAAGAGCTGGAGGTGACGAAAGCCAGAGCAGCACCGGCTCACGGCACCTGAACCGGGATGGCAGAAACGCCCCAACCGCAAGGACC
>NW_010525146.1:0-7780 GCF_000687285.1 Phaethon lepturus | reverse complement strand
CCTTAGTGATTCTGTGATTCTGTGATTTTTCGGTAACCCTGGCTATGGCGAGAGCTAAGGCGTCCCCAGCAGAATGTAAGGCTGAGCTGTTTGTGGCCCTGGGGGTGAAGATCAGCGCCAGCTTTTACTGAGCTGCAGCTGGGCGAGGTACAACTAACGAGGAGCTAATAAAGGACTAGGATCCACATTTAATTCTGCATCATGGAAAAAGAGGTGTTTTGCCCTCCTGGGAGAGGGCTGGTAGGCTGCCCTGGCCAGAAGCCTGGGGGAGAACAGCTGTAACACCCTCCTTTCCAGGAGGAAACGCAGCTGGAGCCTTTGGCCAGCAGGGATGTTTTAAGGACATTTCCCAGGGCTCCTGCGCAGACCGGGGCAGCAGCACGGGGCCAACGCTTTGCTGAGCGAGCGTTACAAACCACCGCGTTGCCTTGAGATGGCTGCCCTGAAATAAACAGGTAACACTGCCACAGGGAGGCATGAAAAGTCACGTTGTCCAGCCAAATGGCTCTAAGGGAACTTTCCAATAGTCCAAGAGTGTCCTTTAATTTCCTGCAGCAAAATGATCCCTAAAAAGCAATGTGGAAAGGGCAGGTCCTGCCATGCGAGGCCCTGCCGGGAGCTGGGCAGCCGTGGCCGTGTACCCTGGGCTGCCCTGGGCTGCCCACCCGGCAGTGTTTGCACCGACGTGTAAAACCACAGCTGCAAAGCTGTGCTGCAAGTTGCATCCTTAAAGAAAACGTAACACAAATACTAGTTTTGACCAGGGTGATTCCTTTAATTTTTGGCTCCTCAAAAATCATTACAGGGACAGCATGTTAGGCCACAATACCAGAGTCTGAGCCACAGCTAATTAAAAATAGCTTAATCTCTCAGGGCTTGGAACTTTGTTATTAAAGAAGAGTAACCCTCATGAAGTTAGTAGGGTTTTACAATTTATACTAGCTGAATATTTGTCTGTAGGGCCAAAATTATTTTTCTCATTATAAGTTTCCACTGTCACACCCATACATGCAATATAAGCCAGATTCAGCAGACTGGAAAGGTGAATGAATATTTATTTTATGGTATTTTCATGTGTTCCGTGAGTTAGAAATGAGAAAGTATAATTTCATTTTCTTTTGATTTTTCATCCAGCTCTAGAGAAAGTAAAAAAGCCAAGGGACAATTTTATGTTTACAGCAGATATTGCTACTTAGTCTCTTACTTGTATTAATACACGTTTTCCAAACATACTATTTTTCTTCATTAACCATGGAGCTTTAAATCTTCATTATCTAGAATGCCTCAGCTTCGTAATACTTAAATAGAGCTTAAGTAAAGACATACATAACAGAGAGCAGGCTAGGAAACACAAACACACAGTTATGAGTTATGAAAATGTCTATAAAGGACCGTTGTATCTGCTCAAATGTCAGAAACTCTTAAATGTATATACTCTTTACAGATATGGAATTACAGTTCTTGCAGTTGCAGTTTAAATACCTGGCTTGTCTACTTCTTTCTTTCTCTTTTTGTTGATGATTTTACAATGTAAGGGAAGAACACACCCAATCCTGATTTAAGCTCTCTGCTTTATTCAAATGTGCTCAGAAAATGAGGAGCTGAACGGTGCTTCCACCACACGCTCTTTACTGCAGAACCAGTCATTATGGGAGAAGTCTCGGACTCCGGCACTTCCCCTGGGTCACGCCAGCACTGAACTGCCTTGTTTGTCCTGTCACAGGCTGAGCAAGGAAAAGTATTTGCTCTGAAATAACCCTAGCAAGTGCACGGTGTGGATTTACACATGGAATGGAGCATGGATATATGTAGAAGACGTGCTTTTCCCTTCCAGCAGCTGAAGTGAAAGGAATTCACTGCCTTATTTAATACCTCTATGTGCATGTCCATGCTCAGGCATTCACTGTTTACTTATGCTGAGTATACAGTGCACACACTGTACTTCTTCTGCCTGGGAAGGAATAAAGATCTACTGTTCAAGTCAGACAAATATTTTTAAAATCAAGTGATGTGCCAGAAAGGATTTCTGGAACTCCACAAGTTACTAATTCCACCGCTGCATTTTGGTGCGCAGACGTTGCTGCTCAGAGGAAGGGTCAGGACGCACGACACCAGCGTTGCCCTGCTTCAACACTGAAATGGGAATTCAGAAAAGCTCCTTTGCAGGAGCAGCTCCTGGTGTGACAGGAGGGGAGAGACCTCCGTGAAGAAGACGGACACTAGCACCTTCTGGCCTGGGAGGCCGTGCATGAGCCACGAATGATACGGAGCACAAACGAAGGCATGTCGTGTGTGAGAATGATGAGAAGCTGAAGGACCAAGTGCTCTGCAGATGGAGGAAAGACAGGTTCCCTTTGCTTGGTCATTGCTGGCAGGCCTGGAGGTCATGGGTAAACGTTGCTGTGTCAGAGCGGAACTTACACGTCTGATCAATCAAATTTAGGACGGATGCTGTCATCCTCCCTAGGGTTTTAATTCTGAGATCTAAGATTTCAGAACTCAGCAGAAAGCTAACAGGTCTTCTGCATGAGCATTCTGCATCAGCTGGGTTTCTCTTCTAAGGCGTCTGTAAAATACATTGCGTGCGAAGAAGGGGTGTGAGAAGCCAGCACAGGGTGATGCAGAATGAGTAAGAATACGGAGCTGATAGTCAGCGTTGGAGCTAGCCAGCAGTGACGCCCCAGAGCCTGCTAGCAGCGTTTGGCTGGGCTGCTCTCTTTAGGGCAAAAAACCTGAGACGTGGTGACCCTTTCCTCATTTATTTCAATTCCTCAAAAATCTTCTGGAGACAGATATCTCAGTTCCATGTAGAAAACCCACACACGTAGAAGGAGCTATGCCCTGAAGATGATAGCCTTGCATGTTATCCAGTTTTGGTTCCTCCAGTCACCTAAAGCACAGTGACTGCATATTACCCTCTCTCTGGAGAGAATGGGTTCGTAAATGATCTGACTTCAGCCTGGTTCAATACATGGTTTTTTAACGTCTGGTTTTTCATCCACTAATTAGTAGCCTAAATAAAATACAGGTTGAGACTTTTTTTTTCCATGATCTTGTAATGTCTTTTACCCACATTTCTTAACTACATTTTCCCTAAACCTAAAAGGAATAATGTGACCGGCTGGCCTTTCCTATTTCTGGATTTGATTTATGCTGGAGTCTGCAAAAGAATGACTCATAGTGTGCCTTACGCTGGCTCCTCAGTCTTGTACAAAAACTGTGTTAAAATCCAGGGCGTGCAGGGAGGCAGATCTGCACAGCGCAGCGCAGGACGGCTCGAGTCCTCTTCCATGCTCCCTCTTGGACTTTGTTCTGTGTCAAAATGTGCTTCTCCTCCACAAACTTTTATGTTAAACGTGTTGCAAGGCTAAATCCCTTGCAGGTTGCTTTCTGAGCTTCAGCTGGAGTGGTCTGGCTGTGTTACTTCAAAGCCTTTGTTTCTTTCTGTTGTTAGCAGTGAAAATGACTGCTGTGCCATGAACACGAAGGTCAGACGGGCAACACTCAGCAGCAGCCTGCTTGCCAGCCACCCAGGTACACTCCCCAGCGCTTACACCCCCGGGTGCGGTGACACAGGGAGATGGGAATGTGTCCTCCTGCCATAGCTGGTGCTGCTGCTGAACTTCGCTGCAGCTATTGGCATCTTCCCTTGGGCTCCGATGACTTGCAGTATTTTCCCCTTAACAGGGAACAAAGGGGGATTCGTCATTCCTGCTAGCCAAGTTTACAAAATAGCTTACTCATTTGCTGAGGAGGGGACCAAACTTTGATTAAAAAGCATAAAATGTGGATATGATTTAGAAAATGTTTCAGGCTGGACAGTGCCTCCTATGCATGTAAGCAATCGGGGCTGCAGTTGCTCAGTGCTTTTGCAGAGGTGCCCGACTTAAGTGCCCACAGACAGATTTCAGAGCAGAAAATCAGAACATTGTTTATACAAGCCGCCTTACTCCCTGCAAGCCCCGCCAATGCTTAGCAAGGGCTATGATTTGCATCCCAACATCCCCTGGTTCTTTTGGGCATCCCTGGACAATTTGTAAAATCTAACTAAAACATGGGAATTGTCATTTTAAATAATATAAGAAGGGGAGAATATGTATCTTTTGCCTGTAGTCAGACACTTCCAATTCTGTATGGGTGCACTTAGACAGTTTTAAATAAGCTAGTCAGGCAATTACTAGTTATTTCTGTGTAGAAGTTTAAATGACCTTGTGAACGTGCAGCTGGGCACGGTTCAGAGCGCTGCCAGACCAGCCTCGACTGTACCATAATTACGTTAAATAGGAACACGAGCTGTCGGATTCCTCCCCGGGATCGTCTTCCCGCCGTTCCCAGCAAATCTAGCTCTAGTTTCCCAAACCTGGCACGGACTCAGCTGGAACTCCCGCACTGTATGACAGACCTTTTCCATCTGAATGCTCTGCGTTTATCTCACATTAACTCCCATCTAGTTTATCTGCAGCAGAATTTAACACATAAATCCCATTCTTTCATTTCTCTTGGTTGCTCTTTGGTCTCCTCAAGGGATGCAATCCTGAATAACACTGGGTGCTGCCTGCAGCCTCCCCAGTCTGTTCAGCTCGGCTGCGCACCAGCATCGGGGTGGCTCAGGACCTCGCAGGACTGAGCTCCCAAAACACTGTAAGTGCAGAGAGCCTTTTCCCCATTTCAGGAGGACCCTGGCGCAGGTCTGACTGCTCAGGAAACATTCCGAGCAGGAGTTTGTTTGCAGCCAAGGTCTCTGAGTTCTATCAGAGGACAAAGCGTGGTATAGTTGACACCTCAGCGTTTCAGACACTGTGGGTTTGTTTAACCTGTGCAGGGCAGCCCCATACAGAGACACCTGGGCTTGGCCTGAGCTGGCTGCTGGACAAATTTACTTGCAGTCCGGAGACCAGATGCCAGGCAGAGGAGCAGCGGGAGTGTGGAGCAGTGGGCTGTGGTGCTGCACCACGGATGCGCAGCAACCTGGTGTAGCTTTCCATTACTGCTGTGCACAGTGTATCAGCCAAAAAGGAAATTGTACCCCAGTCTGATCATGGTGAGGAGCATATGTCCGGCTGCGTAGCCTTTTTCCCCGCGTTTAGCCAATCTTGCATCTTACCCCTTACATCACCACCTGGGTGATGGACCATGTTTCTTTAACGCTCAGGGGTGTTGATTCAGGATGGCTTCCTGACAAATACTAGGGAATTTTGCTATCAGCAAATGCTGCGTGATTTTGCTGCCAGCTGGGTACCAGACAGTGCCCGAGTAACAACCAGTGCTGAGCCCACAGGTGTGGCCAGCCCAGGAGACTCACCCGAGTCCTGTACCCACTCTCTCCCTCACTTCAGAAGTCCCCCTGCTTCTGCCCGTCGTTGGCAATGGAGTTTGTATTTCCTTTGGTGCGCCAAATCCTCAGCTCATAAGATCCATCTGTGCACACACTAAAGGAAGACTAATAATTTAGACGATACTTCAGCAGACACCACTTCCATAGCGTAGCACGATCTTTTAGCTATGGTAGATGTAAAGACACTGGTCAGACTTTTGGCTGAATCTTTGAACGGCACAGGGAGGATGTTGGCATGCCTTGGGTTTTGGCTTCCGTTCTTGCTCTTTTAGGATCTGGTGTGATTATTTTTTCATTCATAGAAAACAAAGGAAGAGCAACAGACACACAGCTAAATTTAGAATTTATTCATGTATGAGGTCTTTTTACACATGTACTTTTTAGCTACAGTTTGAGGGAGAAACCTGAGCTACGCTGAGGTCAGAGAGTTCTGTTATCCAGACATATCCCTGCCTCCTCCGTTCTGACTCGTTGCGTCGTTTTATGGGAAATACTATACTGCACTATATAAGTATTCTTAGATAGTTTTAATATTTCCTCTGCCAAGGTCTCAGACAAAAGCCTTGTAATATGAGAGACAAGGGGGCATCCAAAAATACTTGTGTGTGCATTTGGCAGCCAAGCTCTCTGCAAAGGGATTTTGACTCCGCTTTTAAGGAAGGTAAGGGCTTGAAACACTCACATGCTTGAGTGATGCTTGCTTCTCCTGGTTTTAAACCAGATCTCCATGTCATAGCTCTTTAGGTGCCAGCTGGGGTTGTGCTGAAGGGACATCAGCCTGGACTGGTAGAATCAGATGTTAAAAACCCACCTCCCACCATTGCCCCTGCCTCTCCCCACACTGTGGCTTGGTGAGCAGTGCCTCCTCCTTCTTCTCTTCTACCAGAAATCTCTCGCCCTCATTCTGGGGGCAGAAGCAACGGAGGTGTTTTTAACCTGAGACATACTCTTGGTCCCAGACAGGGCTACTCTGCAAGCCCAGCAGCTTCATGGAAAAGAATTTCCAAGCCAACATAAGTAAAGCAAAACGGGCACTTTATAAGGATAACACTTAATATAGTATCAAGGATCTTTGTGCTGATAGTACATCATATGGTCTGTATATATAGTCAAAAGGACTGCACAGCTGGTTATTCGCATCAGCAAAGACAGATTCTTGTGTTCTTGTGTTCCCCCTACAAACACACTTTTAGTCCTTTCCACTAAAATAGAGAAAAAAATCTATTTCTCCATAAAATAAGAGCAAAAAGTCTACCATAAAAATAGATTAAAAAAGAAGCATCAGAACTGAGTAAGAAATCTGACTCCGAATCACATCATCTCTGAAGACTAATGCTGTTTTTGCAGTCTCTAAAATGTACTAATATCTTTAGTGCTGTCACAGATTTACAGATTGCTTCTTTCATTGGCAGTTTATGCAATCTAAATTGCATAAACAGTTTATGCAATTTTCTAAATACATGATGGAAATTAACTTCACCCAAACAAATGTTAATGCACAAAGTGTATGTATGTGCAACATATGGAGCTCTGTTAGGATGTTCTGGGGACAGGACAGCCAGACCCTTTTATTATGGCTTATGATATTAGCAGGTACTAAAAGCTGCAGTGAAATTGCACCCGTATGTTAGATACTTATTTCCCTATTTTTCACTTTCTTTACGGATTCTGACATAGTGAGTCATCTCCCAAAATCTTGCTTTCTCAGTCATATTTCACTAGATCTCTCTTCAGCAAATGGACTCATGATGGTAGAGTGAATCTGGAAAGCAAGAGGTTGCTTGGTGTCTTGTATGGTTCGATTCTATTTCTGATTCTATTTAATATTGAAAAGATGTTATTTTTGTCTAAGATAATCGTTACAATGATTGGCAATGAGGAAGGTCGCTCTGAAATGGTGTGAATACTGGTTTGCATAGGGAAGTGAAAGTAAATTAAATGTTCTGGTGAGCTGGGGAAATGATCTTCCCTGGCTTTGTTTCAGCTCTGCCCGTGCCCCAGTCGGTGAGCTCGTCCTTGCCTGAAGGTGTGACCCCAAGCCACAGCGGGGGCTCAGGCCGCTCCTTGGCGGAGCCCCGGTCGCCAGTGCCAACATGGAGACCGGCCGGTGCTTCCTTAACCTGTCCCGCCCTGCTCGTACGCACCAGTCACGTTCCAGTACAGAGATAAACTTCTCATTTCCTTTTTAAACGTAATTTTCCTTCACCTTATGAGACTGCCAGCCGCCTGAGGCTTACAGGGAGATGTTGGGCAATGGAGATACCCCAGCGCATGCTGGCTCAGTGGCTGCATGGGTGGTGCCGGAGCCACAGGAACAGCGAGCCCCCCCACGCGGAATGCTTTCAGACCCAGGCAGGCGCTTTTTAAAGCAAGTAGGATTTACAGGTGGTGCTTAATTTCTCTGTGGAATCCGTTTTTCACCGGAGAACACCCCGGTTCCAGGCC
>NW_010525145.1:0-4292 GCF_000687285.1 Phaethon lepturus | reverse complement strand
ATTCTGTGATTCTGTGATTCTGTGATAATTATATGTTTAGCTCCAATGCGTTCTACCACTTTTACAGCAAATCTGAAAATTTTCATTTTCTTACCCAAAACAAAATGAAACTCTGTTTGCCCAGGATGAGCCAGGGTGGTGGGGGTAGGGGTGCACCTGAATACACTTTTAAAGTACTTCTACTAATATTCTCCATACAAACAACAATCTGTATACATGTGCTCTGACGATATCTTTTCAGTTGGTTGAATGCAACCTCCATCTCGGAAATCTCACAGCTACTGTTATTAGGGGACTGTCACAAGATAAAGGTCATCTTCAACCTCTTTTTTTACAGTTTTCTCCTGAATGTTGTTAATGGCTTGTGAAAGAAACAAACTTGGGACTTAGACAGACCTTTGGTAGTAGTATTTTTCTGGGAAAGGTACTCTGATGAAGGTACTGTAATGTAAAATATGTCTTAGAGATGTGTGGTAGTATGGGGTTTGGATTGCTGCACCAGTGTCTGGGTGTGAACCCCTACTTCCCCAAGGTTTGGGGTATCAGAGTTGGGATTTTTAGACCAGCTCATTAGGAAGTTGGGTCAGTCACAGGTCTAGTTGTGATTGTTTGCAGTTGTGTAAGTATCTGAATTCTGGGGGCTAGTTTGAGCTTGTCTCTAGGATCTGGGAAGCATTTCATCAAAAATACATGTTGTCACTGCCAAAGCCATCTGCCAGAGCATTTGTATAATTAAATTCATTTTGCTTTCTGGTTCTTGTCTTAAGGGCATTGGCTAGAGGACACACATGGTCTATTCACTCACGTGCACACATGATCATTATGTTTTGGTTCTCCTCTATACCAGTACCAAAACAGCCCATTCCCTTTCCTCCATCTCATACTTCCTGTATTTTTTAATATTGGGCCAGACCCTGTCTCACTTGATGCCATGGTCAAACTTCCATTTACTTCACTGAAAGCAGAATTTGGTAATTAATTTTAACTGGCATAGACTTCTTATTAAGTAGCACACAATAATTTCTATGCCAACTGTATAGCATTCACACCTGAGAAATTACTTAAGGGAGAGAAGTAGAAAGATGACTGTATAGAGGCATAAGTCTTAAGAGAAAAAAAATCTGTAAGAAAAAGGCAGAGACATGAAAAGACGTGTAATCTTTTCATGAAAGGAGAGAACTAGCATTCAGGGGATTTGGATGCAACTTCTCATTAGATCAAGGCTTCCTGTACACCTGTAGGCATTTTGACACTTTCTGTGATTTCTTTCCCATCTATAATACATGAGTAGCAATACACAAAGCAGTATTTTTGAAGTAATTGCTTGCAAATTGGTTTAGAGAGCCTGAAGTGGAACATAGTTTATACATTTAATGCAAGATTATTATTGTTGTCACATAAATTGAAAAGCTAGCTTAGTCCCTCACTTTAATTTAATTGTCACTAAAGCCACATATATGGCAGGGTTTCTGACATTATGTGAAAAGCCATCTTGCAAGTGAAATGTTGTCCTTCAAGAACCGGCATGTCTATCTCCTTTAGTCATCAGGGAAAAAGACTGAAAATTTCCATGCAGTGCAGGTTTGAAGGCTGATGGGCATATTACTGGGTGTGTAAGCGAATTTGGAGAGTGCTCGTTTGCATCGAATCGGTTTGTCTTTATGACTTGTAATATACTGCAAACACTTGTTAAACTGTTAAAATGCCTGCTAAAATTCTTTGACCAAGTCACAAACAGCCTGGATACACCTCAGCACCTACTAATCCGCTATCGGTTTGTCAATGTACGTCGTTCTGGCCACCAGGCAAGTGTGTTTTATGTCTTGCACTGACAGAGTGTAGGAAGATTGCTTTACCCAGCCACCTGAACGAAGACAGAGTTGTTTTCAGAGCAAGCTACAAACAGTTGAACTGCAGATATGTATCATTAGAAACAACAAACCTCTGGAAAATAAACTCAGTGGACTGGTAACCAAGATTAAAATGAAATCTAGGTGTGTTGCAGTGAGAATGTTGCCTAATGAGGAGCTGGCCTTGCTGTAGCAGATAACGAGTCTATCCTAGAGACTGTTCATGCAGTAAGAGGCACTAGATGGTGAGTCTGGCTGCTCTTGCGCTGCAGAACGTGGGATGTGGGACTTAAGGGCTTCCTAGTTAGAGGCGTCTTTCAGCGCCAAGGTCTGGCCTCTACAGCTGGTGGTTTTGGACCACATTAGAATCACAGATTAGGAGAGACCTCAGGGAGTTATTTTGTCCAATCCCCTGCTCAAAGCAGAGTCAACCCGATTTCTGACCATGTATCTCTGGGCTTTGTCCAGCCGGGTCTTGAAAATCTCCACGAACAGAGATTCCACAGCTTCTCCAGGCAATCTCCTGTTCCAGTGCTTCATTGCCCTCATAGTAGGGAATTTTCCTTTACATCCTATTGGAACCTGCCCTATCTCAATTTATGAGCATTGTTTCTCATTCTCCTGCCACGCACTTGGGTTGTATCAGCAGTCTCCTCTTCGGTACTTTAAGGCTGCTGTTAGGTCCCCTAAATCTTTTCTCCTCTGAGCTAAACAAGCCCAGTTCCTTCAGCCTCTCCTTACAGGTCACACGCTCCAACCCTCTGACCATCTTGGTGACTCTCTGCTTGACTTGCTCAAGTTCATCTACATCCTCCTCAGAGTGGGAATCCCAAAACTGTTGACTTTCTTACAAAAGAAAAGAAACGGAGCAAAAATTCTTCCTATGCCTGTAACATACTTTCTGGGTCATGTAGCTGTATAGCAATAGGGAGGGTTATTTATCTGCTTGCCCTTTCCCAAGAGTAAGCAAAATATAAGGCAGCAGAGAGAACATGATTAAGATTTCCAGACCTCACGTCCATACATTGTCATTGACCAGAGTAGCCCCACAAATTGGCTGTGATTCTGAATTGCAAGCGTAATTCTGAACTTCTCTGTGACTGATACGGCGCTAAATCCTATGCGGAGAATCCAGAGGGAGACAGAGGAGTAGAGTCATATAAGTAATGGAATAATCTTAAGAAAACTGTATACTCCAAGGTGGCTGGAGATGGAAACGTAGGGAACCTGTCATCTTAGTCTGTCTTTCGCTGTAGGGTTTAAAGGAGGGCACTGCACAGCACTGACTGAGCAGGTGACCTGTCCCCCTTGAGGAATGAAAGGGGAGAAAAAGTCGCTGTAAAGAAGGATTATCTTACATGCAATTAATTTAACTGTCACTAAAGCTGCAGATATGGCAAGATTTCAAACATCACTTGGAAAATTTTCTTGCCGTGTCATATAATAGAAATATTTTTCATCACAAATTGACAGGCCTATCTCCTGTCATCTTCAGGAAGTGAGCATGTGAAATTTGATATGCAGGTTTTCGGTGTGCTATTTGGAATGGAAATTAAGTATAGATTAGCTTCTCTGGATGTATTCTGAGTACTGATTATCGGTGAACTTTAAACAGATTTGCTGTTTCAGGAGATTCATTATGTTTATCTGTCATTGAATTATTTTGTTAATTTATACTTGATTTTAAATCCATGCCAAATTGGTATTTACATCAATTGTATATGCTGTAGAGTTAATATTAACTGTGAATAGTATTTTAAATTACTATTTATGAAGGATCTTCTCTTGCATAATTATATGCTAGTTGGTTTTTCTTTTATTTATGATGTTGTAAAAATTTATTCTATAATACAGAGACTGTATTTAACATCTATCCTACCGATACATGTGTAGCACTGCCATTACTGGCTACCGGGTTTGCAGTAAAACCAAGGGTTTAAGGCCACGTAGCATAAGGGCATGTAACATTGTTTTCTGTTACTCGCCATCCATGCAGTATTTCTCTTAGGGGGCTGTCTGCTGACCTTGGCCAAAATGCGAGGCTTTTGTTAGGCCTGTTACAAATGTGTATTATATGACTTATCTTCCCAGAAACATTTTTCTTTCAGCAAAAAGATGTGTGAATTCACTTCTCAGGTTTAAAAGTACAGCTACTTGATTTACCTTACAATATTTTTTTGATATTAATAATAGATTTTCTGTAATCTCTCAAAATCTCGTCATTGTAACTATTTATTAGCTTAATAAGAAATACACTTTCAACCTTTGACTTGAATTTTGGAGAAATTACTTACCCCAACCGAATCTGTAGTCTTATGTTTCAGTGTATTTTAATATTTTGTGTTTTATTTCAGTACACCTTAACACATTTTAATAAGATTTAGAAAATGTGGCTAAAACAAGGTTCAAGAAGTCATCTAATCCGTTCCCCACCTCAATTTA
>NW_010525144.1:8924-12855 GCF_000687285.1 Phaethon lepturus | reverse complement strand
CTGGGAAGCGGTCACCCACACCAGCGGCCCCCACTACGTGTATTTTTAAGCAAGCAGCTTCACAGAAGAAAATACCGGAGTGCCAGGTGCAAACCCTTCCTGCGCAGCAAGCCCTGGTTGTTTTGGAAAAAAATAGGAGCATAAACAGAAACTTCTTCAGCAAATGGCGAAGTTTTAACGATAGGCAGGTTATGAATGCTTGCCCACCGCGCTCTCAGACAGCTGGCGTCCCAGCAGGGCCGCAGGGGGCTGGCTGGCTGGCTGCGGGCTGTCCCCGACCAGGGCACAGGCCTCGGTGCTGTGCCTTCCCCCGGCTCCTTGCCTTCTGCTCTGCAACCAACTGCTTGTCTATAAGAACAGGTGATGGTCTGATTAAAACACGGGTGTTTTTGGGGGAAAGACTGGTGTATGTCCCGTGTGTTAGCCTAAGTACCCCTTGGAGGGTTAATTTCTCTCCAGTAGCACATACTGAAAGGACAGGACAAGAGTGTTTGTACTGAAATAAACTTACACCGCTGGGTGGAAGAAAATCCCACTTTTTTTAAAACCTGTGCTAGCATCTCTAAGTCACAGTGACAAGGACCATAGAAACATTAAAAGAAATATTGCCCTGCTTCACAACGCTTGCACGCTCTCAACGCTCCCCAGTGCAGACGCTCTAAACATTGGTCTAAAATAACCTTCTCCCAAATGGCGTATGACACAGATCCATTGGAAACGTACTGGACTGAGCTATGCAGATTGAAAATCCCACAGTTTCTTTTGCAGGAGACCTCTGTGTCTCCCTGCAATGGAGACGTGGGCTCAGGCAGCTGCGCAGGCAAAGCCGCAGGCAAAGCCACAGGCAAGCGCCTGGAGATACTCGGAAGGGTGCCCGAGATCTAAATTTCATAGACTTCATACTGGCAGCACTGTCGCACGCCCGACTTTTTTTAAGTTGATAAGAATCAATCACGATATAGTTTATCAAATAATTTCTTGTTTACAGAGCCGTAATTTCTTTAGGTATAAAAATGTAAGACCCGGAAGCGTTTGCAAGTTTCACGTTAAGTGTGCTTTTTTCTGTTTAAGTTGGGGCAGTAACAACTTGCATTAAAATCTTAGAAGCAATTTAGAGTGACACTGTACCATTTAAAAAAAAAAACCAACCCGCAAACCATGGGGATTATAAAAGATAGGGCTGGCAGGGGGAGCTGGGATTGAAATTCAGAAGCACGGCTGAGTTTGGAGTTGTCATGGTACCAGCGCTACTATGTGTGAATCACAGTACCCTCAGACCACACGCCGAAAGGCAGCAGTTTTGCCTGCATACAGATCGAGCAAGACCTTGGTACAAACTGTTCTGTACCTTCAAGGAATTCAATGTTCACTCCGATCTCGTAGTCTGGATCCAAAGTTTAAAAAATGGTGAGATTTTGGAAAAATTGGTAATTTTCTGCAAGCTAGGCCTGACTCCACACTGCTGTGATATTACTCAGCTGCAAATCTGCAACTTGTGGATTGTCAGAAGCACCAGAAACATCCCAGCTCTTCTCACAGTGTTGGCCCTCACACGATGTTGAAGAAACATGTTGCTTGCTTAGGCAACTGCCCTTTGACCATGGCAATAATAAAAATCAGCAGAATCCCTGTCACTTTATCAATGCTTTTATTACTGTTAGCCCTTCTGTGCTCTGCAGAGAACCACGTACGCTGTAGCACATCCATCACTATCTTGTTAAACTTATTTTGCAAAATTTTACTTGAATATGTAGGCTAAGGTTTGCTCCCTTTATTGCTGTGCTCCTAATAATACTGTGCAGCCAAGTGTAAAAGATCTTCTGTCTTCTCAATTAACAGACTATTAAGCTTTCCCCTAAGAGTAATAAACTCCTATAATGTGGCAGGGGCAGCAGTCCACAGATGCGGTTTTTTTCTCCCCGAAGTGCAAGTTTCTGTTTCCAGATCTGTGCAGGTTGTTCTAAACAGATTTTGCTGAGGAGACCCATAGAAGGTATATTCATACTAACTAAGATGCTAAATAGGTGAAAAGTCATCTGGCATACAATTAAACCTAAATTGTTTCAAAATATTTCTTTCATTTCATCAAGTATTCCTGCATCGTTTGCTGGTGGTGCATGAATAATCTTTAGAGTTTGTCTCTCAACAGCAGATATTTTTCTACCAGGGCCACAGGGACTCTGAGCATCCCTGGAAAAGACAGCAGGAAAAAGCAAATTTTTTGTCAGGATGGTTGAATTCACTGACTTAAAAGTGCCTGCAGTGTTGTGAAATAAATGCAGGAGGACATAAATTCCAGCACCCCTGCTCCAAACTGAGGAGTTGAGGAATGCAGAAACTGAAGATAATGGCAAATCCCCTCAAGTGCATAGTCAGGTGTCTGGGGAACAACCTTCAGTTCACCTAAATGTATATATAAATACACTGTTGTTTAGTCTAAGTCTCAATGTTCTCCATAAAAAAGGTGAGCAAGGTCAGTCTGCAGAGGTGAGCTGTTACTGACACTCATTAAGTTACATCAAAGGAGAGCCAAAGATCACACCCAGAGGAAACAAGCCTGCTTTGTTTTCACAGTGGAAAAGCAAAAGGCTAAGCGTTCATAGCTTAACAGATCCAAGGCCAGAAGATGTTCCTGGGCCATTTGAAAAAAGGACAAAGAATTCCTTTCTGAAATTTATGATATGAAGACTTGGAAGGAAGACCATCTGCCGCTTCTCTCCATAGTTTGCTGTAGAGAACAACCAGGCTCACCTGCTACCTGTAGCTGCTTGGCTCCACTGTATGTGTGCAGCCCCAGTGAGCACACAGTAATATTATGGAATAAGACAAGGTGTGGGTAGGTTGTCTTACAATTTATAGAGCAGGTAAGGTCATCTACTTCATCAAACTCTATATAAAACCATGGCTTCTCTGAAACCCTCCCAATAGCTATGCTATACCAGCCGTATTTTGTTATTTTCTTGTCCCTGGCAACCAGAAATGAAGAAAATTCCCTAAAATTCACTACTAGGAAGTCCCATGACATTTTTTTCAGCTTGCAGTGATAAGATGGTCTTGTCAGCACTAACCTTTAACTAAGCAAAGACTAGCCTTGGGTTGCAGTGCGGGGACCACCCACACACCAGCCCATACTTCCGTGCTAGTTAAAAGCAACTGAGTATAAACAAAGGGAGCACCCAGAGACATGGAGTCAGCTCTCTCCACACAGCCTTTCCTGTTTTTACCTCACTACTGCTCATTTTTCAGCTCCAGATGACACTTCACTTCTGTGGTAAAATCTCAAGGCCGGTCTCATGCAAAGCCCCCAGAGCATGTCTGCATAGCCCAGTACTGCTCTGCCGCCGTGGCTGTGCAGACGTACCCACGCTAGCTGACAACGTGTTGGCGTGGGCACCAGCAGCATTTCCAAGAACATCAGAGCTTTTAGCCAAACAACTCAGTGCATATTTTAGATTTCTTAACATATTAAAAATAGTTTTTTGTACTTTTTTTTTCCCCTCTGGGCAATTTAATAAATATCTTCTTTCTCCCCCCACTTTTGATCTTCCTTTTTTTCCTCACAGTTATTCTTGGGTTCATAGAAATTTTTTTAAGGGATCACTGGGGAACGCCACAGCAACAGGCCCCTTCCTTTTCTGATCACCTTCATGACATAGGCCATAGATAATTATTCTTGTTTCAAGTTAAGAAACAACACACTCCCTCCTGAAATAAGGAATACCAATGCCTAGGTAGGGAATTTATTGATCAGATAAATCTTTCTGCTCCTCTACTCTTGTTTTAATTACCATTTTTCCAAATTTCATAGATATTGAATGCTCTGGCTTGACTCAACTCCTGAAAATCAGCTCAGTAGCATCTGTAACCAGTGCTTCTCGACTAGCTTCAAAACAAGCTCAGTTGCTATTTTGTAGTTCCATATATCCCAATT
>NW_010525144.1:0-8893 GCF_000687285.1 Phaethon lepturus | reverse complement strand
CTTTCCCTTGCAGCTCCTATCCTCCTCTCATTGCCTTCAAAAGTTGCCTTCAAGTTCCACCTTTCCCTCCAGTTGAACCTGCTTCACTCTTCTCCTCCTCCCCCTGACATCCTCTTCAAATGGGTCAAGGATAAAATCCACCCCACACAGAGGAGCTGGTGCCAGGTCTACTTAAGTCTTCCAAAGAATTTCACCTCAGATGACTCTCCCCCCTCCTCTTCCTCCAGACTTTTTCCTTTCACAATACTTTTCAACAATGATCTCAGCCAGATTCCTTCACTACTGCTAACTTGTACCAGCACTTAATGTACTTTATGGGCCTGCAGTGTTTTTTTCTGAGTTTGTAATAGGCTGCAAATTCCATGAAGCATGTCTCATTATATTTTTGTATAGCCCCACTCACTCTGTCTCTACTTAATAAATAATGGCTGCTCTACAAGAATGCACACTATATACCCCTACTGTTTTAAACATCAGCCCTTGCATTGTCAGCTTTATTAATATTTCTTTTGTCTGCATGAGTCATTGTACCCATCTTCTGCATGTGTTTAGGTACACATACGTGCTCATTCACATTCCTCTCCGCAGAAAGAAATGCTAAAATAATCCCCTGCATCAAAATTCCTTATTTTGCACATCAATACAAATGTTTTGGATTAGCTGGAGACAGAGTCACCTTTAAAGATTTTTCACTTTTTTATTCCTCCTAGAAAAGTTCCCCTTCCCTCCCCAAAACCTAATCAGAGAGTATAAAAGCACTGTTTGTGTTTGGGTTCTTCAAGAAAAGCTATTTTAGACATAAGACCCCGTGTTTAACTCGCCCTGCTGTTGATGTAAGAAAAATATGGCGGATGAGAAACAAACAACATGCTAAAAACACACTGAAATCTTGAACACTGGAACCAAGCCTAAGTGAAAGAGCTTTATGTCGAGGAAAACACAGCGAGATGTAGCCCGGCTGAGAAAAAAACACTTTCATCAGGCTCCCATAAGCATAGTCGCAATAAGGCATTTTCACGGCTGCAAGGTCTTACTTACTTGTCCAAGCCTATTAGGGGTTAGACCTGCTATTCAATTGCAAGCCTGGGGTCAGCTTTCACAGGTTTCAGGTACAAATCATAGCCAGTACCCTGCTACCGCTTCGGTTACTCTCTGGCTTCAGAAACCTTTCTTTCATTTTCTTCACTCTCATTAGCTTTTAAACGTGCTTGTTTAATGCATTGTGAGTTATATCTCCAAAATGTTTCTCTTGCAAGTACATTTTAACCTAGTTTTACTCAAAGGTCCCAGGTGAGATGACCAAAGCAGGGGCAGGGTTACCGAGTGTGATTTAAATAACTGGTGCAGACAGGAAACAAAAAGAGACTGGAGTTGTGGAGTTCACCTTCTGCTTTGCGATCCAGCACTTGCAAAGACATTTCTGACAGACAGATTACCAGATCATAGCAGTTCCATCATCTCGAGGGATGTTCCCATCCGATGGGAATCTTCACATTTAGGTGCTCTAAATAGGAAAGCCAAACCACATGCTATGCATTTTAACACACCAAAACTTGATATAGGACAAATTATACTCTCTTGTCTATCTCGGATACACATGCAGTTGATATTCCACTAGCACTGAATTCTTACTAAAACAAGGAGAAGTCTTTTTTGGTCTATTTAACAGAGAAATCCTGACATGCAGTATTGCCATATACCCCACCTCAAGTCTCATGAAACCCCACAGCCAACCACAATGCAAACCTGCGGTTCTTCAATCATAATTTGAAGACCATCCCTCTTCTCCTGGTGGGCATGGTGGTAGGAAATACAACCAGCCATGACAGGCTACTGGCACCACCTGATAGCAATAGAGATCTCACCTCTGCCTTATATAGATGCAGTAGCAAGAGCAACCCTTGCTCATGGCAGGAAGACTGCAGTGATTGCTGCTGAACTTGAGCAAACAGTGATGATGTAGCAGCTGTAACTTCTGCTATGAAAAAGAAAACCTAACAAAAAGGAACTCCTGCTTTTACAGGAGCCTTATAATTTTGGCTCTGTAACCTGACCTTGTTCGCTCAGATGCTAAAGCAAGGCATCCTGGTACCACAATACTCCTCCCGAAGTCCTTTTCTGCACCTCCCTCTTAATCCTGGGCTCTTTCAGCAAGCCCAAGCCCATCATTCCCTCCAGGCTCAGGATGGCCATCTACCCAGCTGGTCACTCTGTATCCCCCACCCCACTGAGCAGCAGGAGCAGCTGCAGCCCGCAGGGCTCCGTTGTATTGCCCCTTTCGGGTAATATGGTACTTTTTTTGTAGGTATGGTACCTCTGGTAATCCCTGCCAGGTCTCAGGTGACGTCAAGAAATTGCATGCTAGACAGAAAAGGCATAGCGAATCTTTCTAAGCACTCCTTCCTTGACCCGTCTACTGCTGTGACTGTCTCATGGCCTTGGTACCTCTCTAGGCAGAGGTCTCTGTGCTTCACCACCTTCTGATCTGCTTCCTTACTCCAGGGACTGGATTTAGCCCCGTGAGTGCTGTTCTCATTCATCCAATTCTTCCCCCTCCTGGTTCCCGCTCCAGAAAAATAAATGCAAAAGAGCACATTGAGCAGAGAAGGAGCGCAAACTCCATCCAAGCATCCCAAAAAAAAAAAAAAAAAAGGAGCTCTAGCCTGCCCTACAGATGTTTCTACAGCTGTCAAGAGTTTGATATCATATGTTGAACCCTGTGCTTCCCTGCAAAGCACAGGGCTCCGCACCACAGGCAGCCGCGTTGCACATCAAAACGGACATCTCCGCTCCGGTACAACCACGTTTGCTTTCGGCCAACTGGGCACATGCTCAAAGGGTGACACGGGCACAGCTGCCCCGTCAATGCAGGGTAACGCGAATATAGTAGGTGCCTGGAAACTGGCTGCTGCTTCTGCAGCCCATGCTCTGGGTACTGCAAAAATTTCCGTATCCCCTTGATCCAAACCGGGAGGCACAAAACTGAAGTAGGCAGAAATTTATACAGTGCTCAGTGTCTCTTATCACGACCGCTACCACTTACCGCTCCGGGCACCCAAGCAGCGAGGCACCGCAGCCGGCCTGGGCCAGAGGAGACTTCTGTTCCACGCAGCGGGGTCCTGGTACTGTCAGGAGACGTTTTGCAGGCAGACTTGTACTGTGTTACAGGCACAGTTTGAAAGCAAACAAGGGATAGCGAGCCATCGTGTTCTAGTGTCAGCACAACATAAATGTGTATGTAAAAAAGAGAGGCAAAGATGATAGGAAAACTGGAATAGCACCTTCCTTACTAAAGCGAAACAATTCTTCAAGTGCTAAGCGGATGTGGAAAGACAAAGAAAAGACTGATGAAGCCACTGGATATAAAAAAAGTCATCTTTTTATGTAACTAGCTTTATCATCAGACTTTCTACGTAAGTTTTGAAGAGCAGGATGTATTCAACGCAATAGCTGCTGTCTGTTTCTAGACAATTATTCCTTCCGCTTCTAAATTAATAACTGCAAATCTATGCCATGCAAAAATACAGGATGATTCTTCAGGCTGTTAACGTTTGCAGCGGGGGACTTCAGTGCCTTCTCTCCCTCTGTCAGCAGCTGCCACTGTTTCGTTAGCGGTGAGAGCAGCCGCCACCAGCTCCCAGCCCTCTGCGTCAGAGCCCGCGCAAATGGCCGCATTCGGCCCCCCGGGCAGCAACCACTGCCCGCACCGCCGTTGCGCGGCCCCTCCGGGAAACAGGTGGTGGGACAGAACGGGAGCAGGCAACAGGCTGCCAGCTGGACCACGCTGAGGATGCTAAAAAAAAAAAAATAAAATTCCCTCTCTCATTTTCCTTCTCTTACTCTGTCCTTGGACTTGCACCTTCTAGTCTGTGTCATTTTAAAAAATGCTTATGTAGCATTGCCGGGGGGGGGGGAAGGCTTTGTGACATACACTTTGCTTCTTTCTGCCACGGTAAGCAGTACTCTCAAATAAAGGAGCGAGATACTGGGGGTAGGTGCTGTTAGATGTCATCACCTCTCTTCTCAGTATGCAGGCACTATGCAATGCCTTGGGTGAATACTTTCAGGAGGAGAGATGGAAATATAGCATTCAATACAGTCAATGCATAATGTAGTACCGTAGGCAAACTTATTTCAAAGCAGTTTTTTCTCTAAAAATATATACCTTTTTTTATTGCCGCCTCCGCTCTCCATGGGTGATGGCTGGGCTCCCATGTCGTTTAAAAATGAGATGAAAGGACTCAAAATAATAGGGAAGAGGAAGGGGAAAAATGGCATGAGAGTTAACATTTGCTTGCATGAGAGATGGACACATCACTACACGCAAGGATTAGCTAAACTAATTCCTCTCAGATTTTCCAGCATGTTTACAGGCTGACCGACCAGCTACTAGGACTTCTGCATAACGAAATGCAAGGCTTCTTTTGATTTTGGACTAGGAAGTAAGTTTGCATCAGTAATACTCTGAGATTTAAGCAGTGATACTGAGCTATAGTTAGTTATTATATTACCTATGACATGAATAGCCACATGAGGTTTTTGTTTCCTGGATTTAGCTAATTCTTGCTGCAGATGCTAATGAAGACTTTTGCCCTGTGACCATGTTGAAGAGAGGAAAATGAGATGGGATTAGAAACTAAAAGGTACTTTGGAATAGTATCTTTGTAGCTTGCTACCCTGAAATTCTCCTTTCCTCTCTTTCTTCCTCCTCCTCTTAAATAAGTCGTGGCCAAGAGGCGAGTAAAACCCCCAAGCTACTGGTTCGCCACAGCAAACACCAGGGACAGTCACACAGACGTACAGACAGACACACACACGCGCACTGGGGTGGCGTGTAGCAGCCAAAGAAACACAGGCTTCCCACGAGACCAAAGGCGAACCACATGCTGAGCCATTTGTAAGGCACATGACAGAGTCACTCAGGTTTCTTAAAAAAAAAAAAAAAACAAACACCCAAGGGTTTCTTTCAGAGCCAAATGTGAATAACACATTTTGAAAAAAATTGCACACTTGTAGTGGCTACCAGAGGTATTACAGGAACTTCCTTCCATCTTCTGCAGAACCTCTAGGAAAGCTTTTCCCAAGTCATGGCCTATAAGAGACAGTGTCAGAGCAACCAACTCCAAAACTCGCTTGAAGTTCATCTCTTTCTCTCTCGCAGTACTGATGATGTTTGGGTGTGGGTTCTAGCCAGGCAGAATTTAGAAAATGATGACATTCTGCTGGAGTTACAAAGGTGCAGACAGGCAAATATTAAGAGGTAACAGCAACAGATTGGATCTATGTCCCAGTGGCTACTCACAACTCATTTGCAGAAGTCACTTTTGAGGTCTGTACTGAAATTTTGAAAAGAACTTCTGAGCATGCAAGGGTGTGATTTTAAAAGTTTTTTTTTTTTAAGATTTTAAGATTTTACCAGCTTCAGTAAAGACCGGGGCCCGAGAACCCCCCCCAACTTACAGAATAGCCCAGTTTGCCTCCTATTTAGTGAGGAAGTATCCCCACCTCACCAAGCCAGACTGGGAAAAGAGAATCAAGATCATCTAATACTGTCAAGGGGAAGGCAAAGTTATTTCTCTGTCTTTTCCCAACACACCGAGATGTACTGAAGGCACATGCTGAGTTTAATTGCAGAGGCAGGCAGCAAGCTTATCTAACTGGCACAGTTGCAAGTCAATAATGTTCGTTTTGCATTCAGTTAAATTCTGAGTAGTTTAATCAGAAAAGGAATCTAGAAATAGTGACAAATCTCTTTATTCATTATGAGCAAGCAGTCCTTAAAAAGCCAAATCAAAGTGGGCTGCTGTGAGCTCAGATCAGCATATGCTCTTTCATTAAGCGGCACTGATATTTACCAGCAAGAGAGGATTTTCATGCCCTGAATTTGTGCCATGCTCCCTTTAAGTCACGCTGACAATCGAAAAGAAATAAAAATATTCTCAACAATTGCTACCTGTGTGTCCTAGCCACTGCTCGAGGCTCATATCAAGTCCCTGCAGACGTTCCCCTGGGTGCATTGCACACCTCTACTGCACCCAGCTGTGTCTTACAGAGAAACATTGCCTTTGTATTCTTCAGTTTCAAAAATCACATTTTTCTTGACAAAGTTTATAGTCAATGAAGAATCATTTGCTTTTTCTTACGTGTAGATGTGTTTGTATTACTGCAACAAGTTTTTCTACTCTGAAAAAGGCTTCCACAATGCACAGGCCTGCAAATGATCTATCAAGAATCCACATCTGTCCTTGATGCCCAAAACACTAGAGTTAATTTCATTGAGGAACAGAAGATTGGGTTGCCAAGTCCCGTGAACACAATTGCTATTTTTTTCCTCCCCATTTTGAAATCTCCGAAGCAAAAACCTTCTTTAGCCAGCGGCTGTTTTGTGAAAAAATCATCATCGTCACATGCGTCTTTCATTTTGTGAGGAACAAACTGAAGGTCAAGAAGATTCTGCATGACTGCAGGTCTGTCTAAAGAGTTCACTGGCCGTCTGAGGCATTTTTGAGGGAGTTTATTATGAATCACTAAGTAAGTGTTGTTAATGTTCACTCAGAGTGAAATGTCTCTCAGAATATTTACACCCGTCCAACTTCCTCATCACTCCACAGGCTGTTTAGCATACCATACGCTCCGCAGGCTTGTTTGTTCTGGTAGACACAAAGCAAGTTTTACTTGGTGCTACAGCACAATAAATCGAATAAATATAGTGAAGTTACAAGAGCCTGAACTGCCCCTGAGTAACAAAACAAAACACGGTGATATTCAGTTGCTCCAAGGCACTGTCCTAGGGCATCGTCACGTCAGAAATAGTGGCATACCGTCGTTTTTGCTTGGTTGGTAGAACCAAAACCAAAGGAACCAACTCAAGTGAGGAAGCATGTATTTCAGAAATTATTTCCAAGCTGCACTGCCACTAGAAGACTAGACTGGCTCCGTAGGTATATTGCTTTTTCATGCGGCCGTATTTTGGCTTGGCCATTCATTCCTCCAATCGGGGGCACGCCTACTCGCAGAGGGAAGAGTCCAGGCAGAAGCTGGGTCAAAGGTCTCTTCCCTCTGGAGCACAGACGAGCATCACTTGGTGGCACTATATACATAGTTTAAGACGACATATCCAAAGACAGCCCAGTATCCCAATCCCATTCCATTTAGGATACCAAAGTCAAATGCTCAGCTATATACGAAGCTACGCAGCTATATGCTCAGCTATTCACGAAGCCCTAGCTGAGATCCATGGAGTTGGAATTACTGTTTTTTAAATTAACTTCATGGATTGTAATTTACGCTCTCCAGAAAGCTTCCAAAGAACCTCATGCATGCGCATTTATTGCTAAGAGATCAGAAAGCACAGGGTGATTCCTGACAATAGCGGTTACCATTGCCCAAGACTTGGGTCATGACCCAAGCGCTTGCTTGCAACTGTACAGCTCCAGACACCGTGTGCCTGGGTATCTTGGAACAAAAATCTTCTGGAGAAACAGCACTTGCACTAATGTTGCAATCCACCATTCGCACTCATGTCATACGCTAACTTATTTTGCACTTGCAAAATATGACGCAAGTGCACTGTTAAATCTTTGTGTAGTCTTCAGGGGGAAATTGTGTTCACTTTGCTACACGTTTGCCTAAGAACTTAAACTGAATAAAACTAAAAAGTCCACTTTGTGATAGGGACCAAAGGGGTTTTTACTGGGAAAATACAACTTTCCTGCCCTGCATGGAGGGAGCCTAAGAAAAAAAGTTTAAACATTTGTTTCAAATTATTTTCACATGAAAATTCCCATTTAGAGGTTTCCAGTTTATGGTCACTGATTTCAAGTTAATAAACAGAAGGGTATTTGAATAAAACATAATACAGTGCTTTGTAAAGCAAAGCTGCTAATCTGATTTAGGTTGTTTCATTTCCAGCTTCACGACTCTCCGTTTCCAGTCAGTAGCCTTGTTAAAGTCTACGTGTCCCCAAGTTCCTTGAAATTGTTGTCAGAAATTTGTATTAACAGCACTGATGCAAAGAGCCCACCAACACTCCAAAAATGGAAAGCACACATGAAATAAAGCAGATTTAAAAACCATCAAGACAATGCATTTTTCTCATTTATTCAAATTTTCTGCAGGAAGTAAACACTGAAAGATTTAAAAAAACTTCACACTGCAGTATGTACAGTTTTGTGACATCACATGAGGAAATTAATTTCTAATAAAAAAATGAGACCAGTTAAATTACTTAAGACACATCACAATAAAATCGGTTGTGGTAAAATCCCGAATTCTTATGTATGGCAATGAAAATCAACATTCCTTTGTTTTACAGGGATGGAATAGTCCTGGTACAGTATTTCAATTACGCAAAATGGAGTCCTGAACTTACACGACTGATTATAGTTGTATGAGTACTTCATGTTTTAAAAGTAGTTTTGCGTTGTGTTTTTTTTTTCCCCAGACCCTTTTGATTTGAAGCACATTCTTTCACAAAGCTAAAATACCACAGCAGAAGTCATGTCCAGAAGTGGAATACTGTTGTGTTTTGAACTGACCTGACTTGTTAAGACATTTTTTGCCAACGCACAGATGCACAGGGTCCCCCATGCACTTTTCATGCAGCAGGTAATCACAACTTTAAATAAAAGTATTTTTCTATACATTCTTCCAGACTTGCAACTGTATACATACATGCAAAAGTTTTTAAACCTATGTGATCATATTTACACTTGTACATGGAATATACATAACAAAAAAAGATTAAAAGGGTTTTTTTCCATTGCATTAGAACAATACAAAATATGTATTTTTCATTAAGGAAACCACTATTTACATCACCTTTTAAAAACCAATTTCAACATATTATAGGTGTAACAAGTCAATATATTTACATTATATATAAATATATATA
>NW_010525143.1:1663-5264 GCF_000687285.1 Phaethon lepturus | reverse complement strand
CGAGGGCTGCGGGCGGTTGGGGGTGGAAAGGTGGGACAGGAGGACTGGGGAGGCACAAACGCCCACAAGACACTGATAAATCCCCGTGCTCTTGCTCCCTGCGGTTTAAAGGGGAAGGGAAAGGGCAGAGGGAGAGATAAGGAAGGGGGATGAGAAGTAGAAGAGGCAACAACGGGTCCAAACCAGTTGTGATTTTGCAATCCGGCAACTTTTCTGGGATTTACTTTCTTTTTTTGTTGTGGTTTGTTTTTTTGTTTTGGTTTTTTTTCCCCCCTGTCCTCCGTGCTGAATCTGAGGGAGTGCAAGGCTTCAAGCAGAGGAAAATCCGTCTGAAATCCTAACTGCATGGCACAGGGGCCGGGGAAGAGAGAAAATGTTTTGCAAGGGCGAGTTGCCACAGCCTTACCTCCACCAAAGCTGCTCCCAACAACTGCAAAAGCACCCCAGTAAACCCAGCCCCACTTTGCTTTTGATTTAACCCAAATTTAAATAGGAGAATGGGAGTAGTCCGGTGCCAAAAAAATCTCTATATATCAGCTTTCCTCAGCCCCGTGACACGAAAACACGGTTAACAAAGATCTTTTGAGGGGAGCAGATGGAGTTTGAACCTTGGAGCCAAGTCCAGCCCAAATCTTAATGAGGTCTACAGGAGGTTTACCTAAGTTTGAAACTCATAACGGGGTCTTTTATGTGCGTTCCTGCTTGCGTGTGCGTGAGCATGTGTGTCTGTACATACACAGACACATGGAGGTCATCCTTTAAAAAAACTCGCCGGTTGTTTTTGATAACAAAATAACCTTACCTCACTCTTCCACTGGGAACACTTCAAATGTTGAGGGAAGGACATTTATTTAACTAAGGCAAACCCGCAGAAGCCACGAGGGGTGACCACTGTGCGTGCGGGTGTGCGCCTGTTGGGACAGCGACGGGGTTTGTTGCCTCTCTGGCTTGTAAAAGATTTTCAAAGGTGAAGGGAGTTTAAAAGGACGCGAGTCTATTAAAAACGGACTCAAAAGTATCCCAAGCACAATCTTGAGGAAACCAGAGGTGCGTTGCTAGTGGCTGGATCTAATTAATACATGGCTGGGAGGAGACAACCGTGAGGAAATGGGGTAAATAATCTTCAGCTGGAACGATCTATAAATCAGAGCCAGCAATGTTAGCAGCAACATTCGCCAGCTTCCGCTGGAGATGGGCTGCATTTTTGAGCGAGGCTGTTGGATAACCACTGTCCTTTGCTTCAGCTTTTAATGCATTTTTCTTCACAAAGGGGAAAAAAAAAAAAAAAAAGACTGTATTTCCAATATTTTACTGTTGATGGAAAAGAAACAAGAGTAGCATGAAGTACTTCACGCGTCGCCTTTGTCCCAGCGTACATGTACAACACACGGGGAGGTAAACCTTTGTCCCCGGGTGCCCTGGAGATGCCCAGTGCTGCCAGAGGAAGGTGGCTTTAATTCACTTTACTCTCAGGGATGCTTCGTCTCCTGTCATTAGAAGACCACCCACTGAAGAAACGCCTCGTGCAAAGAGCGTCCTGGCTCTGGATCTCCAGAGCTTGCTAGCCTGTTGCAATCCCTTTCCTCAATCGTGTCCCTAAGACAATGTTTGGGTCTTTGCACCCTTTTCACCACCAAATGGGAGGAGAAAAGATCACCCCCAGCTGTGAGCTCCAGCCCAAAGCCCGCAGGGCGGCGGCGGTGGGAAGGGCGTGCAAGGGGCAATACGGCCCCAGGCCAGCACGTTTCAGGGGCGACCCACGCATCCGTCGGTGGGGTTAGACCAGCGTCAAGGCAAACGCGAGACCAGGCAACTGCACCAATCAGGTAGATTTATGCAAGGGAGAAAAAAAATAAATACATCGATAATCTCTTTTCCACTTTCTTATCGGGCTGTTAATTTAATTTTTGAGCGTCGGGATGTTTCCACTAGCCCATTCAATGTAGAGCCACTGAAATTTTGCATTTTTCCTCGAGAGCAAAACCAGTGAGCATTGGAGAGAAGCTAATTTTGTTATAAAAATAATCTTTTATCTGTGCATGACAGAAATATTTATTCAGGAAGGGTACACAGACAGCAGGAGGTCAGCGCTCCCACTGCTTGGCTCAAAAACTCCACCACACTCTTTATTTTATTTTCTTTCTTTTTTTTTTTTTCTTTTGACAATTCTTTCCCATGGATATTTATTTTTCCTGAAAAGTATGTCTTGAGGTGATTTTGCCCAACCTCAATACAAATCAATAAAACACAACGGTCGCTGGTTGGATTGGGCTTTTTGGCTCGCCGTTTGGATTTGTGCTCGATGGCCCCACCCTGATCGATCTCCACAAACAAATAACCTCCCCGTCCCTTTCCACAACACATGGCTTCTCTCCGAGCCTCAGGAGCTTGTGGGGGCTGCAGCTGTACATGCACGCTTTCCTTGGACTAAAACGTGCTGAGAACTAGGTAAGGTATTACAACTCTCTCTTCTTTTTTTTTAAGTACCTGGCAATATTTTTTTACGCTGCTTCTTTTCCCCATTCCAGCCCTGGGAGGTGTCGATACCTCCTCTAGTGTCTCTCCAAACACGGTACCAAAACACACCAGTTAGGACCAACCCTTTTGTCAGCACAGAGATGCCAAAATCTAAACAAAATCCATCATCTCATTAAGAAGGAAAAAGAGAACTTGGCCCTCGGAGGTGCTGCCACGTTGCCTTGTCATCCGCTTCACGATGCTTTGCCCGGTGGGTGACGGAGGAGATGAGATTTGGGGGACAAGAAAAAAAATGGGGTTGAAAGAGGGAGAAAATCCTGCTGTTTCATATGAACAGCTATAAACGTGAAGGCTGTGTGTCAACCTTATTAAAATACTGCCTGTGCTCTAACAAAACAGGGCATCTGTCAGTGAAGGAACTGAGGAGGATGTTATTACAAAGTTCGCTGTCGCTTTCTATAGATTTTCATCCCACGTAGTGATATGAGGCTTTTAGAGCCCTTCAAGCACCTGTAACAACATTAACCTTTTCCTCAAAACGTCCTTTGAGCATAAGAAATTATGTGTATTTCAATTTTGCAACAGGGTCATGATAAAGTCCCTTCCCTATTTTCCTGCTTCTGTTATTTGCACGTGAAAAAACTCTCGCCAGCAAATCACGGTTAATGGGCGAGTTTCGCTTGGGCTCCCCGCTCCCTCCCAAAAACCTTTTGTCCCGCAGGTAATCGGGGGCTCAGCCCTCCCCGCAGAGCCACGCGCACGTGGGGAAGGGGTGCGACGTGTTCCGACGTGTGCTGCTTGCAAGACGCTGCTGAAGAGAGCAAGATAAGGGGGTTCTGGTGTTATTTTGTTCCCGTTTAACCCGGGCAATACAGTCCAGCTCCCACCTCCAGGCAAGGATAAGATTGCAAGGTTATTTCAAATGTTTCTCTAGTGGCTCTGATGGAGCAAATCTTCGGGTATAGGGAGAAAATAAATCCCTGGGAGACTCCCCAGGACTCCCCTACCAGGGAAGCAAAACTGCAAGACTTTCAGCCGCTCGGTTAGCCGGTTTCTTTGCCTTGTTGCAGGGTTGTTGTGCACGGTAAAGAACACCATGTGTTGCTGGTAACGCGAGCGACGC
>NW_010525143.1:1289-1638 GCF_000687285.1 Phaethon lepturus | reverse complement strand
AGTGAAAAGAGGGAGAAAAAGAGCTGGGTTTGACGGACTTAACCTAAGCCCTGCCGAAAGACGGGATGGCCTCAGAGCGCCCAGCGTGCCTGCGTCGGTCCCCGCCGTCTCGCCTTCCACACCCCGGCCGTGGGTGTTTGCCCCTTTGGGTGCGGGACGGGCTCTGCTGCTCTGCCAGACCCTGCTGGGCTTTTCCACGTGGCCGGTCCGCCCCAGGCAGGCACCCAGAGCCTCTTGTGCTTGGGCTGTAGAAACTCGGGATAAAAAGCCAGTCCTCGCTCTCGTTCGGAGCAGGAGGGCTCCAATCCCTCAGACCGGCTCCAAACGGGGTGTTTTCCCCCCGGGGCGG
>NW_010525143.1:0-1275 GCF_000687285.1 Phaethon lepturus | reverse complement strand
GCCGGCGGCGGAGGCTGAGCAGCCCTTGCAGCTCGCTTGGCTCAGCCCGGCGGGGTGGGGGAGCGGAGCCGGCGAGGAGGGACCGCGGAGGGATGGAGGCAGACGGGGACAGCGGGAGGAAGCGCTCGGTTGATGTTCGCGTGATGGGAACGACAGCAATCTAGGCTGCTGTCATGTTTTGTTTTGTCTTTAAGGCACCAGGGTGGTGGAGAGCTTCACAGAGGGGGCTGAGGAGGCTGGAGATGTTTTGCAGATGTTTAAGGGGGACCCCTCACACACGGAGGAGGAGCCTGGCAGCAAACAGGGAGGTGCCTGTTGGAATTAAGCAAGGCAGGGATGGAGGTGGGCTCCCAGAAGCCAGGTCTCAAATCTGAAGGACGGAGGAGGGCACAGGTGGGGACGGGCTGTGCGGTGAGGACAGGCAGCTACCGTCTGATGCAGCAGAGATGAGTTGGAGCGTGAGGTGCACCGAGAAGGGAGGTGCAGCCGAAGGGGCAAGCTAGAAAAACATCCTTTGCGGAGATATTCTGGAGGTGAAGGAGCTGGAAATGCAGGGATGAGAGGGGTGATATAAATGAGATGAAGGACTAGTCTTGGCATAGCTTGTCTAAACATGTCTCAGCAAGTGCATTTCTTGCGCTTGAGCTTAGATATACTGGTTTTGTCAAGGAGGGGTGTGCAAGAGATGGCCTGGAGGCACTGAGGGTCTCCACTGCTGGGAAAGGAAAGGGGCTGAAGATAAGCCAGGCTCATGTCTCTCAAGAGCGGGTCTGGGGGAGCTGATCGAACCTGGAGATAGACAAGGTGACCTCTTTTATGCCCCTTCCAGACCTACTTCTATACAAATCTGTGTATGTGCAAATAGACGCATAGATATCTTCTGTGAGCAGATAGGTATATTTATCTCCCCACAATTAATTTTCAGATTGCTATGTACCTAGGCAGAGGGGAAACACTACCATTTGCTAGGTTTGCCTAATCCTTCCCTGCACACATTTCGGTTTCTTTGAGTTTTCTCCAGGCTTACCTGCTTTCATCAATATTTTGCATGTTTCCCACCCAAACACACAACTGGGATTCATCAGAACTGCAAGTAGTGAAAACTGCAGAGGAACCACCGCCAAATCAAATGCATCCAATAGTTTCTGGCTCTCCTTTTGGTTGAACAAAAGGTGGTCAGTGCCCTGGGAGTTTTAACATTTCCAATGGCAAAATCTACATTTAGAAAAGAAATAATAATGATTATAATGATAATGATAATGATAATGATGATAA
>NW_010525142.1:0-6409 GCF_000687285.1 Phaethon lepturus | reverse complement strand
TTCTGTGATTCTGTGATCTGAACATCAGGAAACACTTTTTGCTGTGAGGGTGGCTGAACACTGGAAAAGATTGTCCAGAGAGGCTGTGGAGTCTCTGCCCTTGGAGTTACTCAAAAGCCATCTGCACACAGTCCCGGGCTATCAGCTGTAGGTGGCCCTGCTCTGGGAGTTGGAGTAGACAATCTCCAGATTCCTGCCATCCTCCAGGAGTAAAATCATTTCACTGTGGATTTGTACGCTGAAGTGTCAGGATCAGAGCTGGCACTGCCAGGAAGAGGCGCAAGGCAATATTCGAACAGTCTGTCTGGGTGATTCACCCATGCACACAGTAAGCAACCTGCACTCTGCTCACTGCTCCATTGCAAAGCCTGAAACATGGTGGTTCCAAACCCCTTTAAGTACAACAGAAGAAACAAAGGCCTTCAAGCAGCAGAGGTGAGGGCATCCTCCATTCCTCCTGCTCCACTGCACAGAAAGTGAGATCCATGAGACCATGGAAAGAATAAGCAACAGGGAATCTGACTCAGAGGAGGGAGTCTTGGTATTGTTTTATCCAGTTCCCAGAACTCTTGATTCCTCCTTTGTCTTGGATTAAAGGCAGGCTTTAGATCCTTTACCATAAAGACAGGATAAAGACAGACTTCCTCATGATGGCCCCTTGATTCTTGCTTATTTCTGCAAAGTGGCCCAGTTTCAACAGAAGGGATGGAGAATGACCCTACCTCTCCCTTCCCTACTGTTTATAGCAGGGCAATTATCGTCAAGGGATGTATAGCATTCAGGCTAAGAAGGTCTTGGAACCCTACTACTTTATTTTGCCCATAAGTACTATACAAAATAACGGTGGCAGCAGCTGCCACTCTGTTTTGAGCAGTGTTCAATGTTTTCTGACGATGTTAGAGGTGGTCCAAGTGTTAGAAATGGAGAGGAGAAACAAACTGTCTCCAGAAAACTGGCACATGCCTCCTGGCCGATCTGTTAATCTTCAGAGTTATGCAGCTAGCAGTTCAGGCTGGAAGCTTCCAGGTGCATACAGGAAATTATATAGGGGTTATCTTGCAATCTGTGAAACAGAGATTCTCACCAACTGCAAGTGACTTCAGGATTTGGCAGCCCTGAAAAGTGAGCAGCTCCAACATCCCTGTTGATTCTAGAGACCTGAATTCTACTAAAATCAAGTTTGTGATGGTCAAAATAGGATGTTAGGATCAACTTCTCCCTAATTATTAACTACCACTCCCATGGCAAATCTTGAAATAATCCTCTTAAGATCATAGAATCATAGAATAGTTTGGGTTGGAAGGGACCTTTAAAGGTCAGCTAGTCTCAAGTACCTGCCAGCCTCTCTACTGAAGCTACTCAATTAGAGTTACAAAAACTACAAAAATCCTGCGTCTCCAAGTTGTTTCCTTCTATTGCCACTACCTTAGCAAACAATCTCTTTCACGGTCTTGTTAAATCCCATCAGAAGAGTAGTAAGGGCTTTTGTCCCCACTTAAAGTTGCTCCAGAAAATGACTGCCATGGTAACTAGGAACCTTCTTCTAATTTCTGGCCAAAATTTGCCTAAGATTGATTTATAGATAATTTATACCCTTTGATAAGCTACCGTTCCACCAGGGGTGGAGCAAAGTGCTTTGGCTGTCCCAATGTATGGTCCTGTTGGGCTGTGAGAGGCCGCAGGAGAACAGAACTGTAACTCAGCTAGCTGTATTCACAGCTGCTGTGGTTTGCACTTCGTCCTTAGCTAACCTAATGAGATAAGGCACACAACTGCACATAAGCTAACTTCAGCTTAAGTACATACATAGAAATACATATAGTTCTGTGATTTGTCTATGATTGAAATTTGATGTATATTAACTGAGGTTGTTTCACTTCCAGGCACCTTATACCCACAAACAATGTAGTTGTCTCAGGCTATCTAGTGTTTGAATGCACACTTGAAAATTTTAAACTTTTTTTCCTTTAAAATGTTTTTCCCCCTATTTTTGCAACTTATGGTTTGTTTCTCTCTTCAGGCTCATTGAAAACTTTCCCTCTCATGCTTCCTCACCATTTGTTAGTCACATCAGAGTCACCTGTAGGGCAAAATCTGGACTTCTGGCCTGACACATCAGCCACTCAACACAAACCTCTTCCCTTTCAGCTACAGGAGTACCTACCTTACAAAACAAGGAAAAATGCCTCCAATGTGAATTAGTCTGCAGAGGAGGCCATGGCACATTCTACCACTGTCCTATGCAAACATTTATTCACACAGGAGCCGCAGAATCCTGGGTAAAGCCAATCTCCAGTTAAAAGAGTTGCTAAAGACAACAGTTTTCAGAGATACCCACAAAATCCGGCATAGTCAGTGTGGAACTGGAAAACAAGAGTGGATGAGAGTTGAGCCTACCACGGTAAAGCCCCACCTACTCAGCAGACTGCTCTCCATGCTGCTGTCAAAGGTGTGGCAGGCAGGAAGGTGAAGCTCTCCCAACCACAGAGGAACAAAAAGGCAAAGGTCTGAAACCCCAAGATGAGATCATTCAGCTGGGAGGGAGGAGGACCTGCTTCCTACTCCCAGACCTCCCAGTATTTTAAACTTCTCTGACTCTTTTAAAAAAGGTTACATTAACAGCCCTGAGTAACCAGAAGCATGTAGTGTGAGAGCAAGACGGCTCCTCTGCACGGAGAGCTCTTCTCAGTGGGCTTGACTTTAAGTTAAGCTCCTGGGCCCATAAACTTCTCACTCTCTTCTGTATGGGGAGCCAAACTGTTTCCACTAAGTTACAATGTAATGACACTTGTCTAAGATGCAATTTCTTCAGGCTGATAAGTGTACTGGGCTTAGGTAACCACTTCCTAACCACCAGGCTATTACACCTAAGGTAGCTGGAAGCAGTAACACTGCCTGTCCCTTACATGTTAGGAAAGTGGCCATCACTGGGACAACAGCACTTGGAGTTCAGCACTGAGTATCAATACACATTTTACAGGTACTGTATTAGCGTCAGGTCTTTCAGAGGACTTAAGCGTATGACTACACAGTTTGTGATACCCAAACAGGCTTAAGTATAAGACGGACAGCAAGCAATTCAGCAGCCAAGGCACTCACATAGAATCATAGAATCATTAAGGTTCGAAGCGACCTTTAAGATCAAGTCCAACTGTCAACCCAACACCACCATGCCCACTAAACCAGGTCCCAAAGTGCTACAGCCTCTGATACTATGTGCCCTGGACACACAGGAACACCCAGCTTCTCAGGTGCACTACAACGGAAAGACTTCATGGACTGCACTCAAGGTGCTGCAGTTTCTACTTAGTGCCAGGAAAGCATCAAAGTGCTTATGTGGATTTGTACCTTCAGTGCCATAACCAGACTGGGGCCACACTTCACTGCACAAGGGCACGGATATGCCCTCAGGATAATCTAGTGACGCTGCCCCTATTACAGTGGGAATGCAAAATCCATCTTTGGATGGAAAGGCAATTTCAAGGCAATCAGCTAACATTAAAGGGTTCCTCATGCCAAGGTACACCTGTTCATAACAAAAGCAAAAGAAGGAAACTTGAAAAAAGCCCTAACCCCTCACCACATTGTTCCAAGGTATTCAACAGGTCATAGGACAGCAGAAGGTTCCCTCTCCACAAACACCACACAGCAGTTTGAAATCTGATATTGGAAGGGTGAGGGGAGGACGAAGTCTCTGCCACTGACCAGAGGAAAAAGAAAGTCACACGGGGCAGTACAAGTTGCATGCCTTTATCCTAAGGGTGTGACAAGCTCCGCTAGCCCCAGACTGATGAAGGAAACTGAGCAAGCCAACAAACTGACAAACAGGGCAAGTTCCTGGCAAGGTGGTTTTGAACCAAAGCATGCATGTCTCTCATTCTCCAGAGCAAGCAGAGAAAGCGTTACATTGCCCATAGTCCAGCTCCCCGGCTGGCACGCTGCAGTACGCGCTGATGTCAGCATGAACTGGCAGAGAAGGTTTACAAGAAGGCTTTTAGCTCAGAAAAAGGGCTCAGGAAAACAGAGAGGTACGGACCCGGAGGATAGGGACACTGCCTCTCTACCAAGGACCCTAACCTCCTTCACTTCTCCTGAAATCCATATAGTGTACTCACAGAAAACACCTCAAATCCTCTTGGATCCACAATTTTATGACCATCATGTGAAGAATACAGTAGTTTAACTAGTAATTCTTCCTACAGTTTTCTGCCGTGAGGAGTGCTGGAAAGGAAGATTACAAGTACTGTTTTAGAAACTTTTATTGCTATGAGAACATCCAGAGGAGGAGAGAAATGCTGCACACTTTTTAGCCCTTAGGATTCATGAGACAGCACGTAGCCAGCCTCTCCATCGGCCCAGGATTGAAGGTAGCCTGGTTTGCAACACAGATCAGCTTCGCTTCCAGGGGATGTCGCAGAGTTGAATGTGGGTGTTACAGACAGAAACATTTCTCTGCCAGGTGGTTTTAAATGAAAACTGGTGGCTGTTTTGCTGAGACATTTGGATAATCAGAAAAACTTCTACTGAATAGGAAGGGATGATGGCGATATATGACTTTTATAATATAGCTGTGTCATCTGGATAGCACCATTGTATATTTGTAAGAAACCTCTACAAAAGTTATGAAAGTAAATTCTTGTCTGAAAATCCAGTCATTTAAGGGTTACCCTCTGGAAAGATGTGTCTAACTCTTGTCCCAAAAAGGAAGTAAGTGCCCAGCATACAGAAAAGGCAAATGATCTCAGAAAGTCTAGTGTCTCATATTATTTCATAGATAATCTGTATGAAAACTCTTTGCTGTGAGCAAATTTTTGAAAACCAAAGATATAGCTAAAGTGAGTATAAAGGTTTCAAAGTTTCTGAATGTATTTTCTATTAAATTCTGGCTCTTTATTTAAAGAAAAAAATCTATTTAAAATCACAATTTCTCAGACCAGTGGAGAGCCCAGACTTGTTATTCTCATGATTACAAAGAACTGTTGTAAGGAAATAAACTTTCAACTTTGGGTATCACAAACCTTTGAAGTTAATATAATTTCAAGTTGAATTCACAGAGCACAATTTTTTACCTCTTTAAAAAAACTGTAATTAGTGTGTCCTAAATCCGTTGAGTAAAACTGCTGAAGATTCTCATAATCTCACAGAAAAGGAAGTATCCATCCAGAATTTAGAAGTGCCAATGCAAAAGAAGAACAGAAGCAAAAAAGTGGGGGAAAATAAAAGGAGGAAAATTTATCCTCTATCCCATGTTGACAAGAATACGTCTGAGAAATTAGCATCTCTACCAACAAAAGTTCATTCTTGCAGTGACTGTAAGATTTATAGTACCGGTCTACAACATCATCACAGAAACAGTAATTTTCTTCACAGAATAAAAGGCAAATATTTATAGGGAAGTAGCTGTGCTGGAGGACAAGGAATGGGAGAAGGATAAATGTAGTTCAGAGCCTTTGAGCTACTCCTTTATTTAATTTTCTTCTGATGAATAGAAACTGAGGAGGGACCCTTCCCTTCAGTTTCCCCACATTGACTAATACAACGCATTTTCACAAAACATTTCTCCTTTCAACCACCCCACCTCCAAGACTAGCCACACCCCAAGCGTAATGAAGAGCAACAGCGAACTGAACTCTTCGTCTTGGACCGAGATCCAAACACCGACCTCCCGGCCGGTTCCTCGGCAATACGCAACGCTAGCAGCTGGGCCTCAGTGCCACCGCCGCAATCACCTTTAGTAGCCCCTGTAAAAATTCAGAGCCAAGCACCAGTGGGAAGGGACAGAGACAGCAATACACTGAAACGCTGTCCCAGCTTCACCACCCAGAGCATGCGGGGCCAACGTCGGGAGCCTGCGGTGGGGTTGGTCTCTCCATCGGTCAGAGCAAGCCACAGGGAAGAGCTGGCACCCGCATCATTCCAGTGGGAATTTCCGATGCCGCCAAAAGAAATACCCAGATCACATCACACCTTCAGAGCAGCCCTTCCAAGCACAGGTGTATGCAACCAGAAGACAGTGAGGTAAGAATACAACTACCGCTGGTAGGGAGGGCCTGGGTAACATCAGGGGTTTGCAGGTATTCCAGTCACCTCCCGCCCGAGCGAGCAGGCCTAATGGGTAGCCAGAAGAGGAGAAACCCTGATTCTCCTCCGCAGGCCACAGCTTCAGTCTGTTTATTCTCATCACTCGCAGCAGGCAATTCGGTAACGTTATGTTTGAAGCCTCCTATTGACGGAAGGAGGCTTAGAAAATGTGGTCACATGCGCCGATCGGTAAGGCTGTTGGGGCGGGGAGGGGGGACAGAAGGGGTTCAAAAGAGGCTGTGGGGACCTGTTTTCCAAACATGGCACCGACACAGATCCTGCGCTCCCGGCACCCTTCCCCGTCCCGCTCCCCTGTGTGTTCCGCCTG
>NW_010525141.1:69850-101436 GCF_000687285.1 Phaethon lepturus | reverse complement strand
GAATACTGTGTTCAGTTTTGGGCCCGTCACTCAAGAAGAATGTTGAGTTGCTGGAGTGTGACCAGACAAGGACAATGAAGCTGGTGAGGGGTCTGGAGAACAAGTCTTATGATGAGCAGCTGAGGGAACTGGGGTTGTTCAGTCTGGAGAAGAGGAGGCTGAGGGGAGACCTTATCGCTCTCTACAACTCTCCAAAAGGAGGTTGTGGTGAGGTGGGTGTTGGTCTCTTCTCCCAAGTAACTAGTGATAGGACGAGAGAAAATGGCTTCAAGTTTTGCCAGGGGAGGCTTAGACTAGATATTAGGAAAAAATTTATTACAGAGAGAGTGGTCAAGCGTTGGAACAGGCTGCCCAGGGAGGTGGTGGAGTCACCATCACTGGAAGCATTCAAAAAACTTGTAGACACGGCACTTTGGGACATGGTTTAGTGGACATGGTGGTGTTGGGTTGAAGGTTGGACTTGATGATCTTTGAAGGTCTTTTCCAACGTTAATGATTCTGTGATTTCGTGAAAACCAGCTGGAGAGCACTTGCCCTAAGCTTGTTGGTTGTGTCTGTGTCAGACCACCAAAGGGAATTTAGTTAGTACGTGCAAGGCAGAGACGTGGTAAGGTGCCGTTTTCTTGGGGAGAGACAGAGAGGTGACTTGTAGCCTGTGCCACTCAGAGAGGTTTCTTCCAAAGGAGGGAGATTATAGTGTAAAACTGATACCTTACTGAGACTGATTTTTTAATTTTACTTATTTGGTAGAATTACAGATTTTGGTTTATAGGCTCCTCCTAGGCATTCTTGCGCCTTGAGGACCTTCAGGTCCCCTGATGGCCAGCACTGTAGGGTCAGAGATCAGGGGTAGAGCAGTGATTTTGTAAGAAATGCTCACCAGCTTGTTTTGAAGGTGAAATTGAAACTGAGCTGAAATCTCCTGAGTTCTTGCCTAGTGCTTTATTTATATGACTCTTCTTCCTCCCATGTGAAGGTTAGGAACAGTTCAAAATGTCAGTCCTAACCAACTCTGAGAAACTAATAATGTGCAGCTCAAGAAGGCAGAGTATTTTGGTGAATTAGTGTAAAGAAAGCTTGACATTTTGGTAAAGAAGCTAAGCCAGCCCTAAATAAAGAACATGATTTCTCTTTGTAATACCAGGTGCCCGAATAAAAATAGAAAAGCTTCATCAACTTTCTCTTGAACTCTATAAGCTCCTCTAAAGTGTGTCCTGCTAAAATTTCTACTAATCCAAACCAGTGCTCTCTGAGACTCACTGAATTCATACTGGGTTAGAATTAGTAAGTCGTTTTAAAGTAAAATTTCCCACTGTAGTTTATATAAAACTAAAATAAATTGATAACATGCATAACCTTTTCAGTTTTGAAACTTTAAGAAATAGTTCAGAACTGGATGGAAAAAGCAGTTTGATCAATTATGATCAAATCACCTGCATGCACCTTGTGTCTCATGAATATAATTTCTTGCCATTTTTTTATGACCCTCATTTAGGATATAAGGAAGAAGAATTCAACTGGCCCTCATACCTAAAGGCATGCAAGGCTCAAGCTGCTCCTAAATCATTGTTTGAAAACCAGAATGCAGTAAGTACTCAGTTGTTACTAATGGTGTGGAAAGTTGCTTGTATGCTCATGTATGTGGTAGAATTCCAGCACACTTCAGTGATGGCAGACTTGGTACCTGAAATTTAAAATAAAAATGTTTACAACAAATTCGATAACCATCTCCAGTTCACCTCTGCAACTGTGACCTATTAATTTTTTACTAATGTGTTTAAAGATCTGATCTGGCACATTCAGAAATGGTATATTAAATTAAATTTAAGGCTTGTTGTTAGTACTGTGTCTCACACCCTAACGTTGTGGAACAAACATTGCCTTTCAGAGAGAGTATCTAAGACCAAGTTAAAACCAACACTTTTAAAATTAATTAAATAATTAGCAGCATGCTTAGGGCTTTTTTACTTCATAAACCACAACTCTCGGTGTTTGAACATCTCTCTCGTCAACTACTTAGGCTGCTGCCACTCTGTTGGGGCAGCTAATTGGGAAACTCAGAAATGACATGAATATATTGATTGTGGACACTGGGGAGATTTCTGGATTTATAGTGTTTATTTTCCATTAAATGTCTTTCTCTATGTAGACAGTGATTCCATCGGGATTTCGAGTGGGGATGAAGCTGGAAGCCGTAGACAAGAAGAACCCGACTTTCATTTGTGTTGCTACAGTAACAGACATGGTGGACAATCGTTTTCTGGTTCATTTTGACAACTGGGATGAGAGTTACGACTACTGGTATGATGTTTTTGTTTTGTATCCTAGTGAGACATATTAGAAATGTGTTAGCTTTAAGCGCTATTTTCTGTGATACTTTCCAGACTGTCGATACAGTTACCATACCAACTTTTGCTAGATTTGTGATCATGGCCACCAAAGTGCATCTCAGTGACAGACTGGAGAAATCAAATTTCCCATGTCAGGTTGCACGTAAAAAATTTCCAGAGATTGTACTAAATGAGCGTTCCAATGTGCTACTACATCCGGAGTTGTGGATTAATTTCTCATTTCAATTACATACTGTGGTTTAGTGAAGAATATACACCATAATAATGTGACTGATTGTACTTGGAATTAGGTTTACATATAGTTGTAACTTGGAAGAAAGGCTGCATTCTCTCATAAGGTTCTTGAACCGCTGTGTTGGTCAGACCAAACCTTAGCGATCTTCTGTAAGGCATCAGGATAGTGGCAAAACCTGGTTTTAGTGTTATGTGTTCTACACTCCTCTGAAAATTGGGATCCTGGTATCGTGACCTGTGTTAGAGATGACCTTTCTGCATATTGTATGGTGGAGGGACTTTGTGTATCTATATAAAAAGTCAGTGGGTGGAACAGGACATACTATGAGCATAAAGATCCTGAAGGAAATTCAGGCTTTGGCTGTCACAGTGCAGGTTTGTATTTGCACTTGCATCTTATTTTGGCAGATCATTTAGGCTAAAGTTATATATATCTTACATTCTTTGAAGAGTATGTTACTGCAGAACAGGTAAAGCATTGTAAGCCTACATCTTGGATTCTGTAGTGGCAACTTAATTGTATAGCTGAGGCTGCAAAAATAAATGGAGAAAGTTTTCTTCATCCATATTTGATGACTGCTTAGGCACTGTGTCAATGAGAAAGATGTGAAATGATTATATGATTTCAAAACTTTGTGAGTCCATCTCTTGAAATAGTAATTGTATGGGCTACATGACAAATAAACTGCAGGAGAACTACATTACTGAAGCATCAGTGAACAGGCATTTTGGTGAGGTCAGGGACAGAATATCAAGATAATAGGCCATATGGGTCAAAGGCCAGAAAGATTAATGATTATTTTCATGAAGAAGTAACAGAGAACACACATTTCTTCTACAAAGCAGCAGGAAACTGGGGACTGGGAAAAGGTATTCAGAATTTCCTGGTATTTGAATGCTCGCTAGTAACAGTTATGCCATTAATTAATAATTAAGTCAGCAGTTAGGCAAGGCTTTTAGGGCAAACAATACAATACAACCTGTAGTTTGTTCAGAGGTAGCATAAGTATCTCTCTCAAACATTGCACTGTGTGTAGCAGACAGGCTTGTTAGTATTCCCATGTCAACAGGAGTTTGTCCACCAGGCTTCTCAGAAGAGGGAAAAGCAGTTTTTAAGTACATAACCAGGCTTTACATCTTCGCAGTCATCATATTCTGAAATGGGTTTTCTGAATTTCGTATGTAGAATACATGAAATAATACCTTCTTAAAGGATGAGGGAAAATTGAAGTGGGAAATGTATAGGTTTTTGAGAAATCACTGAAGCTGTATTTATACTGAAGCCAAGCTGAAGATTTGTTCTTTTGGTGAAATTGTAATACTTTTCTGGAAGGAGCAAGAAGATGCTACCAGAAATACTGTGCATGGAAATTAAATTTTGAGTGGTGTGGCCTACTACTCTGCATTGCTGTGATTGAGAAAAAGAGTGAATAGAGGAGGAAGGAAAGAAAATGGGAGAAAAGAACAGCAAATGAAAATAGCAGTGGAATGTCTGACCAAAAGAGAGTCTGAAAATGCATCCTGAATGCATTCCATTTACATTTTCAATTTTAGATACCAGATTTTCAGGGGCCTTAAAATATCGTAGATGCGTAAGTTTCACATCTACCAACTGGTTTCTGCAACTAAAAATTAAAAGTTCTGTTGGGATTGCCCAGAGCAGAACTTCACAGTTGCCCTGCGCCTGCATCTAAGCTTGAAACTCAGAATTGTGATGAAGGAGGAGTCATGTATTTAGTGTATGTAATTGATTATTTTCAAACAAGTACCTTTTTTATTCTGTTTATCTTTTGTGATTTAGTTAGTTTGAGTAGATTGAACTTTTTCCTTGAGGTTAAAAATTCTCTCCTTTTCTTGGATAACTAAAAGACAGTTTACTGATTTTACCGGACTTTAGGCAACAAATCTATTACCATCGCCTAAGCTTTTTTAGGCTTCAGGCTTTCAGCCTGAAGATGCTCCTCCTGACTTTTCCCTGAGCATTAGAAAATAAGTTGAAAACAGTTGAAAATAAGTACCTGGCTCGAATTAGTCGTTACTACACCTCTTTAATGCATGGTGGTGATACTTTCAGTGTATTATAAATCCCATTAAATTGTCCTTTGGCAGTGGCTTTTAGAGGGAAGAAAAGTGAAGGAAATCAACAGATCTAAGACTTATGTTAAAGAAGGAGCTTTGACTTACACTACACAGGCCATCAGGTCCTTTCCATCTGTCCCATCTTCTTTGATGAAACAAATAATACTTATTTGAGAGCCAAAGACATTCCCTCAGAGTGGAATTTCCAAATTTTCTTAAGGTTGACTGAATCTGGAAATAGCATTTGGGAATCTTTGGGTATGTCTGAACTATGAATTAACTACAGGTCCACACTGGCTTTCAGTTCTCCATTCTCTTGCATCTGTTCTGCTTACACACAGATTTACATCGCCTCAGCTTCCTAATGGTTTTGTGACCAAACCCAAACACAACCAGAGCTTGCACAGGAGGTGAAGCTGTGCTAGCTTGTTGCCGCTTGCCCAAGGGATAGATGGAGCAATGGCAGCGCTGGACGTGCTGCAGCCCAAACTCACTGGGTCAGAGGGTTCTGGCCCTTATCCACAGCTTGGTCTGAACTTCCCCGGTGGAGAAGGTGCTACAGTCAGCTGTTGGGATCAGCTTACCAGGAGTGTGAGAAAATACAGTGTCCCATGCTGCACTCACCTGTCTGTCTTGCATAGAAAAAATGATTCAAAAGCGCCTTGTGAAGACAAATCAACTTTTGATTTTCTGAACCATTTTCTGAGCTGTGTAAGTTCTGGAACAGGCTAGATTTTGATGTTAGGCCAAGTAAGAGGCCAGTTCTGCTCTCCACCAGTATCTGCTGCTTTGCTAACAGACAAGTCGTTAAAAGTCCGCTGCTTGTTTTGGTTTTGAGATAATTAACTTTGCTCTCTTTGAAAGAAGAAGGGGTTATATTATGCCAAAAAGAAGGTAAAACAATCTTAAAGAACTGTGAGTCACAGTGCGTGGTTTTAACTATTTAAGTGGATAATGGACCAGTATCTGACCCTAAAGTTCTAAATTTTCATGCAAATCACAATGCAGCTCTTTTATCAAAATTTAAATAGAAAATACGGTAATGTGGCTTGCTATTATTATGCTATACCACCTCTGGACACATACCATAACCTCATGGGCCACATTTTGGGAAGTCCTGACCTAAAATAATACCAGCTTTACACTTATCAGTGATGAAGTATTCTCACTTATGCACTAGATGGGGCTGCAGGATGGTTTCTGTGTTTTTCTTTCTTTTTTTCCCTTCTTTTTTTATGCACGATTAGATGACTAACATCTCACAATCAAGAAGTTGTATAAATAGCATTCTTATGGGCTTAATGTGTGTATAAGTGGTTTTTTTATAAATAGCATTTCATTATAGATTATATCTACATTTAATAAAGTAAAAATCAAAATACCAGAAGGTTTGTTTTCCCGAAAGGGAAAATCAGAAATTATTTCAAAACAGAAAATGAGTACAACACATACAGCTTATTTTAAAGAAAATGCCAATGACTAAATAAAAACTCTGTCCAGATCTTGAGATGGAGACCTAATGGGAAAATATTTTTCTGAAAGAACTGAATATTTGGTTTTTTTAACATCTAACATTATCATCCATCTCTCTTGATGTGAATTTAATGAGCTGTATATATGAAACAGACTTTTGGGAAAAACTAACAGGACAACTCAAAGTGACCAATAGAAAAATACTAAGTCTTCTTCCATATCTGAGTCTTCAACTGGGACATGCTTTGCTGCTGTGAGTTAAGGATTGTTGAACTGCCCATGTGTTCCTTTCATGTGGAGCGGTGCACGCTCCGGGGGCTCACATTGCCAGCCACCCTTAGCTTTCCCTATTGCAGAACTTCTTCCCAGTCTTTTAAATAACATAGCTGTTCCCTGCTTTGACGATTTTGTAAGATGTAGTTAAGCTGTCTGTAACTCGGTGGAGCTGCTGTTTGGTCTGTCCCTCTGCATCGTTCTCTTACGGGATCAGCCTGCATGCTCTGCTGCTTCAGCTTCCTGGGTTAGCTTCAGTGTCCAGTATGGAAAATAGATATCTTTCTCTGCAGGTTCTCACATGATGGAAAGAATGGATCACAAGTGGCATGAATTCTGTGGACGTTATAATCTTGCTTTATTAGTTGAGTGTGCATGTATCACCACTCTGCTGCTTGGTGGAAGGTGGTGGTGCTCTGGCACAGTCCAGGGGTGGGTCGGTTTGGAGGTGCAAAATTCTTCAGCTCCTGCTAGTGATGGTAACCTTTTTTGGCCTAGCAAGCATCCTCACAATTCATGGATCATCATGTTTTATGAAGCGTGTGTGCTGGGTGATCTGCCTTCTGTTTTGGAACAAAGGAGACAAAAAGCTATTGGATGTGGCAAATCGGTTGTGAAAAGCTGGAGTAGCCTTTAGCATTCCAGCTGACAAGTTTTGGGCTTGGTCTGATAGGCTATTATTGTTCTTCCAAACTAGATAATATGTTCATGAAATAACACATGTTAAAGCATAATAGTTTTATTTTAAGTTTTGTGACTTTTACTGATCTCTGCTTTTTATTGCTAAATGGACTGTTAGAAGCTAAAAGGCTGTGTGAAATCAGTAGGTAAAGATGGGCTGTATGACCTGGTTTTGCTGGAACAGGGATGGTTTTTTTCCTATGGCCACCATGGTTACAGAAGTTTCTTATAGGCTCATGTGTAATGACTGGGCTTTTCTTTTCAAGCAAATCAAAATGTTGTGGGTTTTTTATAGTGCTATTTTGCAGTGCTGTGGTGTGTAGCACTTTTTGCTACGTGTTCCGTGTTTAGTCCCATTGCTGTAATGTCAGAGCATCTTCCAATAATGCATCTTGACATGCATGCAAACATGACTACATTGCGACATACCTTGGTCACTTGCTTCTTCTTGAATCTTCAAAGCAAGAAGTATGTACAGTGGCATTTACTTATCAGATTTTTATAAAAATGTATGTTCAAACTATGCTTGAAAAAAGCAAAACAGAATAGAATAAGTGCATTTAGAAGGTTTGTCCTGATAAGTGTTTTTACATGTCTATGTCATTATTTTAAGTATATTACTGGTAATACCTAGTGACTCATGAGCATGGATCCTGTTTCCAAATTTAACTCAGGATACTTTTGAAAATAATTTGTGGACTTTACTCCAAAACATTTCAGGAAGTAAGAGGATATGTCCTTCCAGTACAGATGGATTCCTCATCCATGTAAAATTCTTCCATGTAAAACTCCAACTTGAGAGGGATAGAAAAGAGAAGTGTTGCCCTTCTCTTCACAGTTACTGTAAAGAGAAAGGAAGAGGACAGAGGGAGCGTGAAGCAGTCACCTCTTCCCTGATTTGTTTGGGGCAGAGCATTTCTAGAAGTCAGATGCTGTCATGGTTCAGCATGACAGCCATTGACTAACTCCTCCTGGCAGTTGCGATGAGGGACAGAATCGGAAAAAAGGAGCACAAATGCCGAGTTTTAACAGTACAAAATTATCACAAAAGTCTTTTTGCTTCCTTTTATTAAAGGCAACTTCAGTGATTTAGAGAGTACCTAGTGTGATACTATAAATACTAAATACATACAGTACAGCTTTATATATTGTGGTAGAACAAAAGATGGTATTCTTGAAGTAAGCTGGATCCTTTTCAGAGCCATTACAGAGTCTATCAAAGGTAGGTTTTATGTGCTAGAAATTTATCTGTTTGACATCATTACAAAGAAATACTAGCAGACCTGTTTCACACATAACAATCAGGGAGAGCAGACTCACTGTTGAGACATTTTGCAGTAGTAATTCTTGGGGTGAGGGGAAAGGGAGAGAATACATGTTATTCTCCAGCCTAAAGGTCGAGACATTGACTTCAGAAAGGGATTAAATAGAAACTGGATTACAATGAGTGTTTCAGTATTTTATGCAATGGTTATTGTATATGAAGTACATGTCTTCGTGCATGGATGCTCTCTGCTTGTCGCCTTTTCTCATTAAATATACTTAAGGAGTGTTTAGGAAGCAAGCATTCCTTCAGCAGGAGGAAGAGATTGTGTTTCTATCTAGACTACCACTTGGCTACTTAAGTTTGGTTTCTTGATCCCTCCTTGGGGAATGAAGGCCTTAGGTACTTCAGCTTACCCAGGCTGCAGTTCGTTGGTCTTTGTGGGTCCTTGGAGTGAGTAAGGCACTGGGCTCATGGCCACTGGAGAGATGGAAACGCTGATGGGATTCTCCAGAAGTGAGAGTGCGCATAACTGGGAATATTTAATGTCAGCTACTGAAGTGCCTTTAGGGTTAGGAAATAGTGGGAGAGCACGCTAGTGCACTGTAATATTGGATTTATCTAACTAAAGGAGAAATTAGGTGGGACAGGCTTCTAAGAGAAGTGAGGTCTCTAAGGACACATCTACATGGGAATTACATGGTTATACTTGACTTCGCAGCTAAATGGAGGCAAACAGTATGCGTGCACTGTGTAGTACAGTGCCATGCAGGTAATGCTAGCATTTTGTGTCAGCATGATGTTCCTTAGTCACCCTGACTACGTAACTGCTATCTTCTTCTTTAAAAAGCACTGTTAATTGTTCAGCCAACTCAAAAACAATCATAAAGTATCGATGCAGACATAGTGATGGTGCATGTTTCACAGCAGCGTCTGATGGCTTTTTACTTTCCCTGTAATCAGTCTTGCTTTTTGCCTTTCCTAATAATATTCAGTAATAATATAATAATTACAGTATATACATTACATATTACATACACTATATGTTATATTGTACACAACATGTTATATTATGAAATAATATAACAATTTGTAATAAAATTTTATAGTTATATTTAGAATTGGATGTCCAAACAGTTCTTCTCTCATCTGCATCTATATCAATTACATTTTCACAGTGTGTGTGATTTTTTTTTTTTTTTTTGTATTGCTAACAGAACTTGATAGCCAGCACTTGGTGTCTCTTTCTACTAAGCACAATGCAGCTGAACCAGTGAGCCCAGTGAGAGCGATCTTTCCTGGCTTCAAACAGATGCCAGCACGTCAAGTGTAGCTCACCCTGCCTCTGTTAGTCTTTTGTGGTTCTTGTGGCGTGCCACAGGCAACAGCACTAGTGCAGAAGTTGATGCACATGACAGAAAGTATCAAGGAAGTTGTTAGTCCCTTGAGTAGGAGAGTTTAATCAACTTTTTAGAGAAATTTGCCATCATGGATCACTGATTAGTTCTTGATTTTTTTCAAGAAGTTTTGGGCCTAAAATGCTTTTTTATTCTTTTTTGCTGACAGTTTTTCTCAGATGTACTTTGCTTATGTGCTGCTGGGTTATAATAACATGCTTATAGCTCAATTCAAACCACTCACAATCTGGTTTTGAATTTTTACTTGTTATTGACAGTGTATTGCAGTTATGCATGATTTTCTAATCTGCCTCCAGGTGCAACTTGGATCATTAATCAAGGTCTTTAAGCTTTTGGTTTAAAGTTTCACTCCTGGCATTGCAAAAAGCCATCTGTCTTTCATGGATTACTGTGTTCTTGCAACTAGTTTCTACCAAGAGTCTCTACATGTGAATTTTTCAGGTCCAGCATTATAGCCAGTCAATGGAGATCTACCATTGACTTAAAGGATGTGATTTTTTGATCTTCCAGTGAAATTGTAAATAAAGCCTTATGCTACTTTAGGTTGTAACAAGTCTGTGTGAAGTCATAGAATCATCATGGAATCATAGAATCGTTGGGTTGGAGGGACCTTTAAAGGCCATCTAGTCCAACCCCCCTGCAATGAGCAGGGACATCTGCAACTAGATCAGGTTGCTCAGATCCCCATCCGACCTCACCTGGGATGTTTCCAGGGATGGGGCATCTACCACCTCTCTGGGCAACCTGTGCCAGGGTTTCACCACCCTCACTGTGAAAAACTTCTTCCTTATATCCAGTCTAAACCTACCCTCTTTTAGTTTAAAACCATTACCCCTTGTCCTGTCACTACAGGCCCTGCTAAAAAGTCTGTCCCCATCTTTCTTAAAAATCCCCTTGAAATACTGAATGGCTGAATGAAATGCATTCATATCTTCAGGTTATGTTTGCAGTTTAAGTGTAAGTTGAAGATGTCATAGGTTATTTGGAATTTGTTAAATCTTTTTTGTATGTCTTGTTTTCTAAACATAATAAATAGGCTCTCTGAAGAACTGCATTATAAATTCCCTTTTTTCTCCCCCTCCTCCAGGTGTGAGGCAGCTAGCCCACATATTCATCCTGTTGGATGGTGTAAAGAACATAAAAGAACTCTCATCACCCCACCAGGTTGGTATGTTATTGCTCTGAAAGATTTAAGGAGGTTATAGTCAGCTAGCAGCATTAAAGCTTACAATAAGCTTATTGTTACCTTTCCTGAATTATTCTTTCTGTAATTAAGAATAGGTATTTGGGGAGTTATGAATTTTTTTAGAGGACATAATGTATTAAAAGTAGAAGTACAATAGACATTACGTGTTAAGTATGCACATGTATGCTGCTTTTAGATGTCTGTCCTTGAAGGATACCCCTTGGAATCTGAACAAATTTGTATTTTTGGCTTAATGTATTCACTTATTCTAAGACTTACATTGTGAACATGCTGATAAAACAAATTCCAGGTGTGTGAAATTGTTGTATAAGAAAAACATCTTCATGTGAACTAAATATGCAAGATAATGGGTTGATGAGAAGATTGCCTTACGTGATCAAAGAATCAAACTTATAAGGCTCTTTGGAAGGGATGAAGACACAAGAGAGATGATAGAGAAGAATGAAAGTGTATTCATTAGTACGAAACATAAGATGACCACTGTTTTTCAGGACTGTTGTGTATAGCTGGATGATCTAAATGCTCTGTTGCAGAAACTGCTATCTGTGGTCTGAGAACATGGAAAATGTTAATTGGTTAAAACCAACTTTGACAGAAATTCTAATAGCCAGCAATCTTGAAAAGTCATAAGCAATCTGTCTGTCAGGAGGTTAATTACAGCCTATTATTCAGTGAAATCCCTTTTAAAACAAATCAGAATTCTGTTCTAGATTATGAATCATAATGTTTAAACTTCCAAGTTAAACTTCTAGTGCTGATTAAAGGTGGACAGGCACTGCCTTTTCTTTAAAAGCAAAGCTGTCTTTGTATTTCTTGCATAAAGCATTTGTAAACATGACACTTTCAGAGAAAGGCAACATCTTCCTTGATGATGTCTGTAAATAATTCTTACAGTAAATGTCCAGACTATTTTTTTAGAACAAATATAAAACAAATTCACTAAAAGAATAGCAAGTAGTCTGGTGTGCTCTACTGTGGTACAAAGCTATCACTGGTTAGATTGTGTTTGGCAGCAGATTACTGTTTGTAAAATACAGGATTACGCATGTAATACTTGAATGAATTTCTTGAATTTAAGTGGACAGATTTTTCCAGTCCACATTATTTATATTCTCATATCCAAAGCAATTGTGACTACTTCTGCTAGCTACTCAGTATTGTGTATGAGAAAATTGTTGGGTTTTTTTAACCTACATGGTGCATGTGTCAGAGACAATTTAGAATAGCCTTTCTTGTAATTATTTTCTAAATCTGAAGCATAAATCAGAACAATATTATAAAAGTGTGAGGCATTCTGTAAATTAGCCATCAGTTTTGGGTTTTGCACTGCAATGTTTAATTTTTCTCATGTTTCTGCTGTGCTAGATTATCCACATGCTAAGCATTTTTCTTGGGAGAGGTATTTGGAAGAAACCAGTTCATTACCTGCACCTGCAAGGGCTTTTAAAGTGGTGAGAAAATGCTTTTTTTTTTTCATGCTTTTAAGTGCATATAATTAGTGAGTTAAAGAGGAGAATACATATATGGTGTTCCTGTGTTTCCAACTGTATCCAGTTAATTAGTTGCATAATGGGTGGTTTATTTTTATGCAAGTTTGCAGTTCACTGTTAGAAATCAGATTATTATTATAGATCACTATTACTTTATTATTTTAATCATTATAAATGGGACTAAATGCTACAAAATATTACTAATGAACATAATTTGCTACGGAAAATTACTGCCTAGTTATTGGAAATAATGAGATAGCTACTGAGTCATCATAATATATTTTGAACATATGTATTTCTATCCATACATTTTAAATGGTGCACTGAATACAGTGAGAACGTAAAAATGATTGTAGGAGGTCATTCTGGTTGCCCATCTAGTCCATTGTCTCTGGCAGTAGCCAAGAGAGAGTTTGTATTTAATAGTCCTCAGTAGACTTTCTTCTGTGAGCTTGTGACTAGAGCACATGGGCAGCATCCAGAGGCAGTTCCCCAGTTGAACTATGGTGTTTGTGGGCCACATCCTTTTCTTTTAGCTTTGTACTTGCTAGTTTCTTTCAGTGGCACCCGTCTTTCATGAGCTCTTAGGATTTCAGTAGGGAAGGTGGACTGGTCAGAAATGCAGAAAGGTTATTGCTGTTAGGAGCCAGCGTCAGGTGGCTGGGACCTCCCAGCCCCTTGGCCTCACAGCGTGCTGAAGCTGGTTTGCCTCAGTTTTTCAGAGTCACTGATTCTGAGTAACACTTTGCTAAGAGCTGGATTAACAAAAGCAAAAATGTGGTGCTTACAGCAGTTCCTGGGCTCAGCAGAGCACCAGACTTTATTACTGACCTGCAGTTTAACGCTCCAAAATGCGTTATAATGTTCTGGCTTAATAATGTGTCTCAATCTTACGTTCTCGGAGACAATACTGGGAGCAAGGGTCAGGAAAGTATTTGGTTATATCTGAGAGGTATAGTCCTTGGCAGAACAGTACAGGGCTGTGACCTTGAGTACATCAAGCTAAAAGCAAATGTTTTCTTTTTCTCTCAGAGCATCCATGTTTGATTTCTGCCCCTGGGGTTCTGAGCTGAGCAGGGCACACTACAAGTGTGCAGGCATTGACAGCATTAAATGGGGAGAGCGTTGGCTGGCCTGGTTCAACGCTGTTCCAGAAACCATACTACCAGAGATCAGCTGGGTGTAGGTCCCAAAAGGTGGCTTAGATAAGGCCATCTGGCTTTGAGGATGGAGAGGAAGGAGAGCTTGACTGCATGGGGTTCAGCTGTGCACTGTCTTTTGGTTTCACAGCCAGAGAAAATCACCTCCCTGCTTTCTGTACTAATACAATGGTAACCATATTAACGCTAATTGTGATAAACAGTAAGAAAGCAGATTTAGTGGGAATAAAATGCTGATTATGTTGGATTTTGGGTGAAGCCTTCCTGAGACAGTCACAGTATTTTATATTGTATTATGGGAGAAAATTGAGTTCTTAAGCTGCGTCTGAGGGAAAAGCACTGATGTTTTGGAAAGTCTTAGGAGGACAGATAGGTTATTTTCCTAGAAATCTAGAATTGAAAAAAAATAACATCTCTTCTGCATATGTTCCTTTAAAATGGAAATAACTTTTGCTTTAGATTTCATAGCTGTAGATGGCAAAGATAAAATCTGATACTCATAACAGAGACACCTTTTTTGCCAAAATAATACTACGAAACAGGTATGTGGTCCTGTTTGTTCTAAATGAGTATTTACTCTTATACTGTGGATTAGTTATGCTTTCAGTAGGAGACTGAAAAAAAGAGTTTGAGTCACAAAGTGAAAACACATACTAAAAAACACAAATGTGTTTCCTGTAGACAATTTCATAGACATTTCTGCTGGTTTGTGATATGTCATTCAGTACTGGATTGAAACTGTTGGCCAAAATCTCTGGGAAAACTTCTCTAGAGAATTGAGGGGAAAAAACCAACTAATTTAAAATATACATCCCTACTTACTTGCTTGAATGGCTTGAAACCAGTCCATTCCAGGAGAACCTGGAGTCCCAAAGTAGTTACTTTATTTCTCTACTTTGATAACACTGGTTTGAATTATGTTTTTATGCTTGGATGGGGGGGAGGGGAGGCTTAATTTTTGAGAAAATTAAGGCAGAAAGTTATTGTATGGATTTCATATACTTTACAATTTTATGAGATTTTTGAGGTTTTCTTCTCTTTCACATAATACTGTTCTTTTTTTCTAGAAACCTTCTCATGGCTTTCAGAAAAACATGAAACTTGAAGTGGTTGACAAGAGAAATCCAGTATTTATCAGAGTAGCAACTATTGTAGATACTGATGATTATAGAATAAAAGTAAGTTTCTCTGTCTTGCTGTACTATCTTGCTTGAGTGACTGATACGTACTTTGTAAAACCAAAATCCTCTAGTTGTAAAATTAAGGACATGAGGAAATGAGTCATATTGCTGAGTCCTGCTAACCTTTTGCTTATTCTTTTCACTGATTAATATGCGTATAATTCCTTTGGAAGGGGTTGTTGTATTATCCTCTTTGTTGTATTTGCTGACATAGGTAATTAGAGAGCAGAGTTGAATATGTTGGGAAATGACTTTGGGAATAGTTGATGTGAGACAGCTGTCTACTCTATCAAGAAATGTGATGATTTAATACCAAGTATCAAAAGGTTGCTATAATATTTGTATTAGGGCCCATAAAATATTTGGCCTGGGTTAATTGAATCTGTCTCTATAAAATGCCAGGGAGAGGAGCGAGATGTGAGATAGGAAAAAATAACCCTGATCTCTTGTTCCTTGTCAGTGCCTTCTTCAATTCTGAAGTTTATATTAATTATGGACTTTAGATTTGATTAATCTCAGATAATGTCTTTTCCAGAAAATGCATTTTTCCAGAAGTTGTATACTTGAATAATTTTTCTTTTATTGTACAGAACCAGTTTACGCTCCGAAGCCCTTAATTGTTAGAAGGGCTAGCATATTCCAGATATCCACTTAGATGGATATGAAGGGTACTTGTGTTTGCAGTCTGTACAGATTTATTAGGCATACCTGGTATTTCTCAGGAATGTAGCTGACATTTCATTTTGAATCTGAATTAACTGGTGGTAGGGAGTCATCAGAACTAGTATCTTCACACCTACACATTTTCTATCTAAACTTTTAAGTTGGTCATGAAAAAAAACCACCCCAAAACAAACAAAACCCACCCTTCTCCAGTCTTAATTTATTAAAATGACAGGATTTGTAACTTCTGGGGTGGTAATTTGACTCTAGCATATGTTGAAAGAGCTCTGTTCATATGTATCTGTGAGTACGTGCATAAGAGATGTGAGCTATTTACTAGTACAGAGGTCAAGTGAGATTTGGAGATACTTGGTTTTCACCTGAAAAAACTGCATGTGTAGCCCATACTGGTGCTTTTCTGGGCAGTAACATTCTCTTCAGTTTCAACTCCTTATCCTGTACAGTCTGATTTTAGTAAAATTGTTACTTGTATGTTGGGGGGATTTGTTTGGAGGTTTTTATGGATAAATGCAATTTTTTTAGTCCTTTGCTTACTGCTCTGTTATTCTTAAATCCTGTTCTAACAGGAGATTAAAAAATGTTTGAATTTGGGGGGTTTTTGAGAGAGAAAAAAAAGGTAGAATTTAAGTATTAACGTGAGAACTAAACTTGTCCTGCTTTATTCCTGGGATTTGAGCCTGATGATACAAGACATAGTAAACAACCAAATGACACCTCTCTCTTTACTTCAGTGAGAGTATGACTGGGTCCAGAATCCAATGTACATGTATTTTCCATGTAAGTTTTCTTAAAGTGCCTTCTGTAATGGACATGTCATTTTTAGAGATTACTTAGGGAAACTGGTTTTATAGAGAAATTTTCTGATCTAAAGTGTATTGTTCTCCTTTTTGATTTTAGGTCCATTTTGATGGCTGGGATAGTATTTATGATTATTGGACTGATGTAGATAGCGCTGATATCCATCCTGCAGGCTGGTGTACAAAAACTGGACACCCTCTTCAGCCCCCACTTAGTAAGAGAAAACACATTGTAATGTAATGATGTTAAAAGGCATGTGTACTGTGCTATCTTCTTCCCTGCCAGTGCCATCCAAGGAAAAGTAGCAACTAGGATATGCAAAATAATGTAAATGTGACATTTGGTGCAATATCAACAGTCAGTAATTAATCACTTTTTAGTAGATAGCTTTATGGACCCTTACTGTGATGGAAATAAAATGTTTCTCCGTATGCATAAGAACCACAGTCAAAACTTGAAGTAATGATAAAGGTCTGTTGTGTAAAATCCTGGCCCTCTCAAAGCCAATGATGAAACTTCTGTGGCACCCAGTAGGGATAGGGTATCACTCTTAAAATCTTCTATCCTCATCCTCTTGAAGGTTACTGCGCTTTATAGCTCAAAGGAGTCCAGACTGCACTGAGAAGGCACTCCTTTCAAATGCTGTGGCAAATCCTCAAAACCAGCTAATTTCCTTTTCTTCTTCAGCTGAGCAAAGAGGGGTTAATGTGCCCACATTGAAGATAAAGCATGGTACCAATAACAAAACTGTATTCACTGGCTTTCACTCTCTGGGGATTTTGTTTTACTTGTTGAAGTGGGAGGTCTGTCATAAATGAGACTGAAGGTTGCAGGGAGAAGAGACTTTTGTGGTAAAGATAACCCTGCCTATGCAATTGTGTTTCTGGATAATGGTAGTGAAATGACCTTAGCCAAACTTCAAACAGATGATTTTTAATTGACTGCTCTTGTCTGAGATTGTTTTATATTGTGACTCTGAGGTATGGTTTGCACAAGTGCTGACTGTTCACAGCTGTAACTGAGATGAAAAAGAGCTGTGCTTGGAAAATAAAAAATGCTGAGCAATGCCAAATACTCTGAAAAAATTAAATGTAAAATAACTAGGATAAGGCGCACACAGATTGTGTGAATGTGTTACCTGAAAATCTCAGTACCTCAATTCAGCACCTCTAAAATGTCAAGAAGAAGTGTTTTCTATCCAGAGCATGATCAGGGTATATTCGTTAGTTTTCTGAGCACTGCAGTGGCATAGTGATGACTGCCTGTTAGGAAGTTAATCATTCTGCCTTCAAAGCAGAGTCTGAAGAGAGTGCTGTAAGTGCCAAAGCACAAAGTGAATGATGAGAAGAGAGGATGCTGCATATCTGCTTCTTAATCTGACATGTGTGTCCTGTGTGCTGAATGAAGGAACAGTCTGGTGGGAAAAAGTAGTCTGTGGCCACATAAATAAAACTATATCATATGGCAAAAGAGCTGAATAAGGTTGCGACATTTCTATTGCCTAAGATTTAGGGAAAAAAAAAAATCACAGCCTAGGTAGGAGTATAAAATACATAAGTTCATTTTGTTGGAGACCTTAAAAGAAACAAAATACAGATGCCCGTCACATACAACACGTCATCTGCTCTAGGTGGTGGTGTAGGAGGCACTGTTCATCTCTTTTAGGATGTGACTGGTGGAAGTGACTTTTTGATACTAGTTAAGCTACAAAAACAAAGATTGGCAATGTGGCAAGAGGGAAGGCGACTGTCTATTAAATAGAAAAAGAATAGTTAACTGTACAAATACTATTAAAATCTGATGATTACTGAATAATATATTCTTCTAACAATATGACTTTGTATTACCATAGAATATGGTATAGAATATAGAATATTATGAAAATATTAATATTGTTTCCAAGTAAGTTAAAGTGCATTTCAAGCTTTGTGAAAGTGTTTCAGAAGGAGGGAAGAAAATACTTTGCAAGAGACAATATTTTTTCCTCAGTCAGTAAGATAGTCCTTTTAATGATGTGGTCCAGATCCTTGACTTTAACACTAGCAGCTTTGTGTGGACGCTGCACTATGTTAGCAATATTAGTCTAGAGCAATCATCATTATGGTTTTATGCTCCCCGTATTTACATATTCATAGTGTTTTCTCTTAAGATGTAGTGAAGTCATCATGATGGATTATGACCTTTTTGATAGCAATTAGGGAATTAAGAGCCATGTATTGGTGTCGATTTTAATACCGTTTCACAGTGACGCAAGCAGCAGCTTCTTGCTTAAATCTGGACAGCCAGCTGCAGCTCTTTTAAATTGCATTTTTAGAGAGTTTGAAGTTTTTAAGTGAAGAGAGAACGTTTGTAGGGAGCTAATTTTTGCAAAACCAGAGCATCAGTGAGGCAGGACTTCCCTTTATAAAAGCATCCCTATTATGTTAACTCTTCCTCTGAGTCCACTAACTTGTTACGTTATAGGCATCAATTTTGCATAAAAGTAGAAAAGAGAAAATTCTCTGTTCTCTCATCCATTATACCATTTTAAAACCTACAGAAGTCTTTGGACTTCAGTGTAGTCATAGTGTTGTAACATTAACATAGTTCGGACATTTGTTTAAAAATGCTTTTGGACTGTCCTAATTGTAATAATTCTAGGAAAATTTATTTAAATAGACCTTTTTGTGTCAGTATTGTTATCTGTAGGGGGAGATAGAAGTTCATATACTTTTCAAGTAAAACCAGTACTAGAGAGACAGTGCATGTTTGCAGATGTGCAGCGGGTATTTTCAGCTCCATATACTGGAGTCTCTCTCTCACTTGCTATGAAACTATGGTTTATATACTATGTTTGCTTGAGTGTCAAAGCTAGTTTTGACAGCTACATGCTTTAATGTATCTGCAGGCGTCATTGTTACAGGTTGATGAACATAGGCACATAAATTCAGATAAGTAAAAATGACAAAAATCTCTGGTGCTTTTTGGTAGTGTTTTCAGCCTTTGTTTTCATGTCTTGTTCACTGGAAAACTTGAGCTAAAAATGGAGAAGGTCAGTACCCATTATGAACAGACCCCTGTCTTCAGGAACAGCAGGGTAACTTACTTTATCTGTGCTCTTGCAAAACAACCAGGCTCAAACTACATGCAGTTAATACGAGATAAATTTGAAGTCATACAGTTCCTCCAAGATTTGCATTCTTTATATAGATGTAACTTTCCTGTAGAGATTTACTCACACAGAATAAAATTATTTCTCCAGTGGGTTAGGTCGTTTGAATCTCCATCCTGCTTTTGCAGAATGCATTTTTAAAGTACTTTTTAAAATTTATTCACTTATTTCTTCTTTGTGTTTAGTATGATACTCTGGCATTTCTGCGTATTTATATAACTTTAAAAGATTAGATACTTTTTTTTTTTAATCTCATATGTAATTTCCCCTGACGTGCAGGTCCCTTGGAACTGGTGGAAGCTTTAGAGCATGGAGGGTGTCCCACAGCAGGGTGTAAAGGAGTTGGGCACATTAAAAGAGCAAGACATATCGTCCATCATAGGTATGTGCTATATAACTGTAATTTTATTCTTTCAATTGAGTGATGTAGGCACATGATTTTTTTAATTGTTGTTCACAAGAAAACAAGTCCAAGCTGCAAAAAATTAGGAAATCTTGTAAACCTGAATTTGCAGTGATTTCAGTTGCCATGGTGAGCATGCTGAAATAAACATTAGCAATCTGTAACTTCATTTCACCAGGGTGTGCCGAGATAAGATTTGTCAAACATAATTTTTTGTCACAATTGATAGATTCAGTTACTCTATATTTTGTTCCTATGAGGCTTCCTTGGCTTGCTGTTCAGATTGCAAAATGTTATAGACAGATATGTATAAAGCAATAACTTTTGAACCTTTTGAAATATGAGGTCACTAATGTTATTATGGCTTGGATGTTTTTGTTCTGCATGGTTGGTAGGGGTGAGGATTTGCTTATTGGCATGGAAAAATGCTAAAAAGGAAATTCCCATCGATGTATTCCCAAATGACAGCCTGAACAACTTTCTGTTTGTACCTAGTATTTTTAAAGATGTTTTTGTTGAACACCTTCTGAAATATAAAACAGAAATGTGGACAGCCCAAGTTGTCCTTGAGGAGACTTGACATAGGGAGAGCAGCAGCATGGGAGAATGGAATGGGGGACAGAGAGACAATGACAGCGTAAATGGGAAACATTTACTAGGTCAAAATGTTATTATTTTTAAAATATTTACAGTATGAGGTAAACCCTGAATATTTCCGGAAGGGATATACAGTTAATATAACATGCTAAGTTGAGAATTAAGTATCATAAATATCATCCTATTACCTTTTTTCAAATCAGAGCTTCCAGAAGTTTTCTTGGAATTTTTCCATTACAGAGTTGTACAGTCCTCGAATGTCGTATCACTTCATGCTTTCTGCTCTGGTATGGTTAGAGGATTGCTCTTTGGTTATTTGTTTATTCATGTTTTTTAAGTATGTTGTTAAACTACCATGATCCACGAACTGTCTCTGCAGTCTTTTCATGGTTTTGGTAAGAGGATTATATCCCATTGACTAGAATTATGCTACAGGGTTTTGATGGCATATCAGCACTGGTTGAAGTCCTGACTCATCCCTAACAAAGATACCTGCCAGCAAAACTACTGTGTTGTTACATGTTTAGTGTGCAAAAGGCATCTTCTGCTGCGAGAAATTCTTTCCTACCTGCATTGTGTTTGTGGTGTTAGGAGGCAGAAGAACTTGTGATGCTAGTACAGGCTTTATCTCCAGGAAGGGACATGGCTAGGTTAGCTGCAGTGACAAAACCTGTGGCAGTATGAACTGTGGTGGTGTTGTCATGACACAGTATGCGGCATTGATGTCTTTCAGATTATTCTCACCCTTTTCCTTTTGTCATTTTCTGTGCATGTTCTTTTTCTCTGGTTTAATTTTTTGTTTTTCTATCTTCCCTTATGAGAAGCTTTGTTGCACTCAATCAGTAGGATGACTCCTTAAATAGTCAAGCCAGTACTTAAGAGGTTACCATCCTTCAGTTAGCATATGGTAACCTACTGCATTCGTGTTCTTAGTCCACTGTTAATGTGACATAAACTAGACTTGCATAAAAAGCTTTGTGACTGCTTAGCTGAAACCCATTTTATTTCATATTCCAGTATTCGGAGTCTTATGTGATTTATTAATGCATTAATTAGTTTATTAATTACCTGTGAGGCAATAAATTCCAATTCCTTTCCATGTTCTATCTCAGTTACTTAGAATCAGGTGAACATACCCATTCTTAGCCCAGGGCTGAAACTTGAAACAAAACCAAACCCCTATAAGTGAATGTGTCAGAAAAGGTTTTAATTTATGATCTCTCTAAATAAACGTCAGCACTAAAACTTACAACGTTTCACGGGGAAGGAATGAGCTATATGTCTAGGTAGTTCATGTAACCTTTGCTTTTATAACTAGATTTTCCATGGTATTTAAAGTTGTTATACTTACTCATCTGAATATGAAGAAAAGAAATAAACTCATGGCAATCTATTGTATTCTATTTTTACTGCGATCTTATCAATCCTCTTATTTGCACATTAACTGATAATTCTAAGGGATAAAAATATAACCAGAGAGATTTTGTTGATCATAAGACAGGCATTTGCTGTTTCATAGCACATAAATTAACACCATTGAATATCTTATTCACTAACTATATTGGTTTGCCCTCTGTGCTGATACTACATTTTTTTTCTTGAGCATTTCTGAGGAAAATGATGAGATTTATTATTTACCTGGAGTCTACAGACTTCAGGGTCCAGGTCACCCCAAAAATTCTAACATTGTACCATCACATTTTTCCTGAATTAACAAAGTCATTTTGAAATTAATATAATTATCCACGTCAGGTAGAAGTCCCTTGGCTCTTTTATCTTGTCAACCTTGAAATGTATTTAACCATGCTTATCTTTTTTTTTCATGATGAGGTGCAATGTCTGTCTACAGCATAAATGCCTGTGTGCAGAAAAGATGATAATTTAAAATGCTAAGTAGTTCTGAAATAATTTTGAGAGCTTGTTCATGGGAACCAGATGAAAGCCTCGGTGATTAATTATGTAGTTGAGTTAAAGCATTTACTTTTTGGAAAATGTAATGATAATAAGGACTTGGTATCTATCACCAGCTGATCTAGGGTTTTGTGCTGCGCACTTGAAACTGAGACTGATGTGCAGGTTTGGTAGCATTATGCAGATTACTTGCATGTTTATGATGAATTGTATGCCCTCTGATGTTTAGTGCATGCAATAATTTTCAAGTTCAAGCAGTAATGCGAAGTGGTCAGTTGTAAACAGGTCATTAGTGTTTTGGGTCAGCTCTCCATGAATAAAGATTTTTACCAGAAACTTTTACATGCGTTACATGTAAGTTGAACTGAATGTGCGGTGGTAGAGGGTGTGTTCTAAGAGAACTGCAGCACAGAAACACAGGAAACTTCAGCTCAGCAGGATGTCACATCTATTCGTTCAGTGTCTTTTGAAGTAATTCTCATCTGATTTTGGTGCCAGTCTCAAGTTTCATTTTATCTTTTTTGTAAGGTCATTGGCCCCAGGCAAATCCGTTACAAGCTACTCTTAAGTCAGGTTTAGACAGTTAAAGCAGCTTTCTCATAAAAAAGAATGCTTTGATGATAAACACGTGTTGTAAATTGTGAAAGAGAACATTTGTATCACTTCTTTCCAGACTAATTTTCAAAATGTTTTCATAAAGTCAACTGAAGTAAAGACATCACTTAACAAAAATCCAGCCAAAAAAAAAAAGAATATATCCCCCAGATGTTGTCAGGACCTTTTCGCTGGAGGTTTCTTGCTAATCATGTATCACTACCAGCAGATTGTGGTCATCTGGACATAGGCTGCTTTAGATAAACCCTAACCCATCAGTTAGTCTGATCTATTTGTTTAACCCATCAAGGAGGATAATTTGAGCAAATCCGGGTGAATTTGCCTGGAGCTGCCATGCAGACTCATCCCTTGGCAGTGCTTGGCAATAACCTGCACCTGAAAGGCAATGAGGAGCTGGGGTTGGTCACATTTCCAACCAGTACAGCTAAACCAGGAGACTGTCCGTGGCTTCACACAGGTTTGCAAAATATTCCAAGCAGTCATAAAGACTAGTAATCTATATAAAAAAATACTTCAGTATTAATGTTCTTTTACCAAACATAATGCAGCACTGGAGAGTGTACAGGCCTGTCAGATGTACAGTAGAGGCTTCAAACTGGGTACCTGCTGCTGCTTCTGCTTCTTGCCATGTTCCCTCTGCCTCTGGCAGACCTTGGTACCCCCAAGTCAAGGACAACTGATCATTTTGGAAACTGGCTTCTGAACTTACCGTGTGCTAAGACAAACTGCAAGCTGGAGTAGAAATCCAGGTTTAAGTTGACAGTACAGTTAAAAATCCTAACTTAATATGAAATAACTTAAACATCAAGACTTCTAAGCCCTTGAGATGAGTTGTCTCTAAAACTTACATTCCTGTATAAAGCAAATACTTCTATTATGTAGGAATAACAAGTTTAATTTTTTATTCTTTGTAGTAGACAGTTAAACTGAACTGAAGGCTGGAGGCATTGAGATTCAGGAGGACTTGCTGATTGATCTTAAGCCATGTAACTCACACACAGGCTCGTTCATGCTGTGTTTTGTTGAAACAAAGCTACCAGGGGAAACTTTGAGGGTTCTTTTCGTTGCCCCAAGCAATAGTAACATCAAAGGACTATCAAGGAGTTTTTAAAAAATGATAGAGCAACTCAGATAATTAATTACAAAGAAAAACTCATCTGAATCTAGTGTTCTAAAGCATTGTTAATACTATAACCATTGTTACCTGAAATTGTCATTCAACTTCTATTTTTCTAGAAAATACCAAAGGAAAATGAAGTATATAAACAGGCAAGTTCTAATGAAGGACTGAATTTTCTTGGTTTTTAATTTAAAACATATTAATGATTTTGGTAAATGAAATTGTATTGTCAGATTTAATTGTGGTGTAAGACTTGTTTAATAATACATGACTGAAGTTAAATACCACATTGGTAGTGTTTAGCGTTTCCTTGAGACAACCCTCTAACTGCTTAAAAACACTAAGCCTCAAAATGCCTCTTTGAGCATACGAAACCAAAAGAAGATTGCACGCTTTGCCTTACAGCAATGGCAGAACTGAGATTAACCAATATATTCTTGAGTTTCTGATAACTGTATTTCATCACAGTGGTATGAGTTTGTCACAGCAAGAACTTAAATCCTACTAGCACTGGCTTCTTAAAAGCTTTTTCTGAATAGAAGCATGTATCTTTCATCTTGTAGTTCATTTGAAAGTGAAAAAAGACTTCATTGTGATAGATGGAGCAGTACAAAGAATCGAGAATATAAAACAACTTCCTGTCTTTCCTAGTTTTCCTCTTTTCTTCCCCATCTTTCAGTTCATGTTTTTTTGTTCTTTCAAGACATGTGGCAGAGGCTAGTCCTAAGGCAGACAAAACCAGTAGGTTGAAAAATAAATGTAAGTAGAGGTATATAAATAAATCTAAAATAAAATGCCAAATTCTGCTTCAGAGAAAGTAGAAATAAAAGTTAAATGCTCCCAAGTTAAATTTTTCTTCGTATGTTCTGTTCCATGTCTTTAAAACATTTTCATGGACAAAAAAAATACCCTATTTCAAGTGTAGTGCTTTAGAGTCTGTATCTTATTCTGCTATGTAAACTTCTGGGATGAAGGTTCCCATGGCAAAAAACTTCAGTGCCTGTATCTCAGAGGAGGTGCTGGGACTACCACCCAGTTCCTCAGAAGGCAGCAAAAATAATTGTCCTGTGTAGATCCTCTGGGGATGGATGGCTCTGTGTCCCTTGAAAACACTGTACAGGCTGTTGTGGAACACCATCTGCTTGGAATGGCCTTAAACAGGGATTTCTTCTTGATTAGAAGGGCAGAAATCATATTCTGCTGGCATGTTTTTCCTCCTAATTGAAGTTCAGCATGGCTATACAAGGATTTGAAAAAGATTGATACTGTCTTGTTTTCAAATGAACCAACTGACTAAACCAGACACACTGTTGGACTCCTGTGTCAATGACCCCAGCAAGGGTTGACTGACTTGGCCTGTGTAGCCTTAAGGAACTTTCTCCTTTTATGCTAGTGTTGAGAGCAATGTAAATTTCCACCAGCTTTTTGTTCATGTTGGTAAGACTGAAAGTAAGTTACTAATATTGGTCCAATCTCATGATAGAAGTTGATTCATACACATTGTGAACGCAAAGCTTCATTGGTAAAGGAAAAGGAGAATGTATGGCATATGTTGAATAAAAGGCCTTTTTTTATTCTATGCTTTGTAAAACAAACATGATAATGAAATCTGTTGGTTTTCTGTTTAGTTTTTGTAATATGGAGGTGGCAGGGCATATGGCTGGCAAGGTAGACTTGCTTATATTACTTCTGTTTGGAGATGATGCATGTAACAATCAGTGAAACAAATACAACATTGCAGTAGTTTATGGAAAGACAGATAGTTACATTCTTGAAAAGATAATAAACAAAATCCCAGGATGTAGGTTTTTTACATTTTACCATTCTAGAAGTCCTTGTAATAATACAGGTGAGTAGAAAAGCATAATTTTAGATTATAGTTAGTGTCATGGCTCATGAGCCACACATAGAGCATTACTTATATCTTAGAGATTTGAAAACTGAGCAGGTTGTTACTCACTATTGTGGCATATACATAACTTCCAGAATTTGGGCTATTGTCTTTGAAGTGTGAGTATGTAGCCTGACTAATGAGTTGAACATTGCACTGCATTCTTCTAAAGACAAAATCCTAGTTCAGCCCAGTGTGATTTGTGTTGCAATTCTTCCCTTTCCTAACTCTTGTAGGAGATATGACTTTCACATCTACTAGAGTAATATTTACAAGTCATTTTCAAAGCACAGTGTCAGATTCTCTCTAGTTGCAGTGTAGTGAAATAGGGAGTGTTGAATGATAAGAAAGACTGTGAAAATATCACAGACTTTTAATGGAATATCACAAAATGGTATTTGCGAAGATGGGGCATTCACTGCAGTAAGAGGATGTGTGGCATTCCTCATCCTGTGCCCTTGCAATCCAGCTTCTGTCTGGACATTTCATAATAGAAATACCCTCCTTTGCAGGAAAAATATCCATGGGAATATGATTTTGTTTGGAGAGAGGTGGGTATAGTCAAAGGCACCCTGTTATATTACATATAAAATACCATTAAATCTATGAGAGAGCAGGCTAAACATTCATCAAGCAGTTTTCCAGAATGTATGCTGTAATATAAATTAATACAATTTGTGTTACATAAGTTGCTGTCAAAAAGAAATGTGAAAAACGTTCAGGTTGAGGTTTTTATTCAATGGGTTTATTAACATTTTAAAGTATGACTACTTGCTGCATTTTTTTCCTAATCTTTATATTAATTGATTGCATCTGCTTCTAGAAAACTGATCTCTGATGTCATTTCATTTGAACCGAGTGAAGTCAGTAAAGTGTCTGAGAATAAGGAGGCATTTCTCTTCTTCAACTTCTAGTGCAGTCAGCTGCCCGTATTCAGAGATGAACTTGAACAAAGAAAGCCTCTTACCTGACCGGTTGAGCGGGGAGATGCCTGCAGCCAGTCCTGTCCCCAGAAACAGAAAAATGGAAGCAAGTGAAAGATCCACCTCTCCTGTAATCAAGTAATTATGATTGAAGTGATGTCCATGACTAACAGCAGTACTTTATTTCAGTGTTCTGCAACATAATTTGTAATTGTGTAATGGCCGAAAGGTTTTAAAAGGCCTGCCTATTTATCTGCATTTTCATTTACAGAGAAGAAATGGTTTCATCAGTGCTTATCCAAAAAGGTCACCGAGCTGTGAAAGATAATACTGATTTTACTATGTATGATGTAACAAGAGTTCGATCTCATCTTCAGTGTAACTATCTAGACTACCAAATGGTTAAGTGGAATTTAAAATGGATTGTTTGCCAGTTGCTTTCACTTAAGAAAATTATTTGTGTTTCTTTTGTTTGTTGGGGTAGCCTTATTGGCATGACTGTAAATTATTGTTGCTCTTTGAAGAATAGCCACTATGAATTCTCTCATTATTGTGGGAGTAGGGAATCAAATTACTGGGAGTGAGTTTTGCAATAATAATGCTAAAGTCTGTAGCTGAAGCTTCTAGCAGAAGCACTGGGAAAAAGCAAAGGGATGTGATACCAAGATGATGATTTGCTATCAGAAATTATGGACATTGACTCCCGTGCTTATTTTGGGCTGTGGGGGTGCACAGAGGATTTAAAAAGGAAGGGAGAAGAAGAGAGGCTTTCCATTCTTTTCAAGAGCTACATTAATGTAAATGTGAAAATGTGAATGTTCGTAGTGAAGATTTCCAGTTCCCACTGTAATGACACGTATTTTCAGTGGATGGTATTTTAAATTACATTCTCGGAGATAGTTTCAGCTTCATGCTTTAAAAAACAAAATGCTCAGCTGTTAAGGAGTGCTGGCTGGTTAGATTGTTCTTATAACTGTGGGGTTGTAGAAATCTGAAGTGACTTAATTACCTCTGATGGGTAGTGCAGGTACTGTCCCAGTGAAGCCAGTAACAGCCCTGTGCTGCTTTTTTCATTGTCCTGAATGAGAGACTGAGTAACACTGTTAAAGGGTCCTGACTGCGTGACAGTACGTTGTGAAAGGGAGAGAAGGGACAGGAGGAAAATGATACTTCAAAGTTTTCTTGTGTTACAAATACTTGAAGTGGAGAGCTTATTATCAAAAATAACGAGGCAAATTCTCTTCCCGTTGAACATTTTGTAAACATTTTACTTTTGATTTCATCAGGAAGAGAGTTCTGTATTGCGATTTCTGAAAATCCAAGGTACACAGTTTTGCTGGTGGCAAGTGAGAAACTTCTACGTATTTCTTAAAACAAACAAAACCCTTGTATTTCTTCAGTTACACTAATGACCTTTTACCCATAGAGAAAATTAGCTAAACAACAACTCAGCTGCCCTCGGTTTTAAACATTTTGTTAATTTGTTTCAAACAGTGACAGAAAATGTCCCAGCCCTGGTCATGTAGGTCTGAAATCTTCGGCTCACAATCGATCATCTGGGAAAACTGCATCAGAAACAACTAAGCAGGAAGATGCAGAAAGTAAATCTCCTTGCAAGAAGCCTCTGTTATGTGATGTGAAAGAAAAGGCGGTACCTGGGTAACTATCAGTTCCTTTCGAAATGTGGGTTGTTTGGAGATGGTCAGTTTAAAATGCAGCTTACCAGGCAGTGCAGTACAGTGATTTGTCCGTGGAACTCTTGGAAGCAGTGGGGAAGGAGGTGGAAGTTCTTCAGCTGTCTTTGTATTAGAAATAGGAAGGGGGTGTCACAATGTATTTAAGAAATAAGAAAGCATATCAGAGGGGAGAGGAAAAATACTACAAGGCAGAGAAATTACTGGAAGTTGAGATCCTTCTCCTACCTCTTTGTACAAATATGTTATTGTACATATACAAATATGTACGTGCATTTAAAAATCACAAGGAATTCCTTAACTCCCAGGTTCTGGAATATCTTTTTGACAAAAAATGACATGAGAGGTTTCCAAGCTTGCATTGAAAAAAAAAAAAATATGTTTATGGTATAAGGTGGGCTATCTTTTTGCTTCCTTTAAAATCAGCCAGCTTTTCTTTAGAACATTCTTTCACATTATTTCAATCAGATGATATTATTAAAGTTATATTGAAAAATATCTAGTAGGAGCATCAAGCAATGTTGATATAATTTCCATATCATAAAAAAACAGCATTCACTAGTCGTACCTAAGTGAATTTAAATAGCAAAAAACAAAGACAGTTTCATGTGCAGTTCTGAAATGAACTGTGTTAAATGATACTTGTCATTCATTATTTTAACCATAATTGTAGTAAATTAACCTTTTTTTAGAAATAAACATTGACTTTACAGAATACCTCTTAAAATCAATGGAAGAACAACTTAATTGGTCTTTCATTTTTTTAGAGAGTGTTATCCTCATGAAGCACTAAAGTAACTGATCGACATGCTATCTGTTCACTGTATTGAGTCATTTTCATTCAGAGAATAACAGCTTTATGCTGACTTTGAACTACCCAGAGGCTTTGCAGTTTGTGTTTGAACTCTTTAAATACACTGATTACTATCTGCATTTTACCATGTAGCTTTCCACATTCTTTATGTATCCAGCATAGTCAGAGAGGACTTTTAGTTGAATAAACTTCCTTTTCAAAAGGCATGAAATACAGTGTTCACAACATTAGGTATATATGAACTGCTAGATTTAATAAAATATTGAGCATCTGGTTATTGCAATACCCAGTGGATCTTTTTAGATGTGTTTTCAAAGCACACATGCATAATTGAAGACCTCGATATGTATACTTGTGTGCTCTTTAGCTGCTGAGCTCGTAGTGTGGATTTAATTATGTTTGACTTCAGTACAGTTGTGTATTACTTCATGTTCCAGGTAATCTTTTGTTTCATAGAAGTCCTTAATTGAGGAACGAACCACATATGCAGCCTTGCAATTTATTTTGTTGTGTTAAATATAAGTGGTACTCAGCTAATTTCCAGTTCCACTTACTCCTTTTCTTTCTTTCTTTTTTTTTTTTTTTAGCTAGTGAGACGTATTTCTGCATACAAACAATTATACTAGAAAATTTGGGTTTGCAAAAATATGTGTATAAAAACTGCAGTCTGTCCCTCTGGAATGTTCCTGACATTAAAATTCAAGATAAAAATTACATGCCTCCAGCATATTCAGTTTTAATTTGAACATATCTTTATACTGTCTTCAGAGTAGCAAAAGAATTTCACTGTAATAGGAGTTCCTTTCTGGAAATATTTACAGTTAAGGAAAGCAAACACTCAGTCTTAGGAATCAAATGGTACTACCTTTTAAAAGAAAATTAAATTTATCTTCCAACACCTTTCCCAAAACCTTCATTTCATGATACTACTTTGCATAGAACTAGTGAGATAAAATTTCTGTATGTATGTTGCTATGAAAATTGTCCTCAAGAAAATATGAAGATAGATGTTTCATTACAGGTTTTGGTGATCTGTCTTCCTTATGTTGAATTACAGTAATAATTTACTTCGATTCTGGAATTAGGAAGATACTGTGGAGAAGTCCTTTGTGGCACAAGAAGGCATGCCTGGTATATGTGTTCCACTGGCATTGCTTGTCATACCGTTATTATTTGTGTCCTACCAGGCTACAAAGGCTGGATTTTCCAATTTATTTTGTTAATTTTGCACTATTAATAGTGTTTTAAATTTATTTCTGTTGATGTCAGTGAACTTGCAGCTCCTAGCTGATTTATTCCCAAACGCTTACCTGTATTTAGTAGTATAAGTAGTATTAATAGTATTTAATATTTAAATGGTATTTAATACTATAAATGTAAACAGTGGAATTAAACAGGTCTGTTTCTTCAGTGGATTTGTGTTTTGAGGTTAGCTAATCCTGATGTCTAACAAGGTGTTAGTTCTAGTTTGGCTTTTTTTCTGTGAGACCTTTGTAAAGGGATTCTTGTTGACTGCTTCTCTGGTAGATAGTAAAGCATGAATTCATGTAGTCAGCTTTCTTGTAGTCTTGACTTTAAGATCATTGTCTGGTGCCTGTTTCTAGAAAACATTTGTTATGTACATAGTATTTCTGAGAGCTCTGCATCTGTGATGTTTTAGTAAGAATCGACCAAAGTGTTCTCAAGTTATTAAAAGGAAATAAACACATGGATAATGTCAGCAAGTTCATATAAGCTTAATTTCTGTAAGAAGCCAGGGTAGAAATACCTTCTGAAGGCAGAGTTTGAAAAGGAGCTTCCCAGGGCTTGGCTTTAAGATGAAGATACACCCACTCCTTCAGAAGTTCTCCTACTTCCACCTCTCTTGTCCCATTTTTCTCAATAGGGGGAAGGCATTCCCTCTTTGCAAATGTTTGGGCTGGCAAAGCTGAGGGAGCAGCCACAGGCAGCAGTCAAAAAGCTGCTCTTTTTGCTGGGTAAGAAGTAATGAAAACAGAAACAAAATACAGATTTTTTTCAGTGGTATCATTAACAGCTGCACAACAGTGCATCAGTATAGTACAGGAGTTGGGGTGGAGGTGAAGGCTGGACAGAGAAAAAGGAGTAGATGTTGTTTCAGACAGCTCCTGGAAATGGCCTGGGTAACCATTAAGGCTTTGTAGGAGATGCAGCTA
>NW_010525141.1:12114-69819 GCF_000687285.1 Phaethon lepturus | reverse complement strand
CTCTTTCCATCTTCTGCTGTGGACCCATTCACTATATTTTCCAGTTTCTAGTTTTGAAGTCGAGTGTGCTGGTGGGATTTACATAATCTTAGTTTACTCCACTCTTGAGCCTTCATTGCAAAATTCATGTCAGTAGTCATGCCAGCCATGTAAGTCAGAAGTTAGATTCTCTGTTTTTATTTTATAAAAATACAGCATCCTTTGTGTGGGAATCCTGGAGTGTTAATAGCATTGTTAGCAAGAGACATCATCATGCTTAGTGATTTTTATGATGTGTTAATAAAAAATGAACATCTTCTTTTCCTCAGTGGGATACTACAAACAAAGGACTCTATAAGGAACAAAGAGTGTGAAGAAGAGGAGACAGAAAATAAGCTGCTCATTTCAAATGAAATTAAAGGTAAATTGGCAGTAATTAATTTGTTTCATATTAAAATCTGCAGAACAAAAGAAGTGTGATATCCCTTGAAATTCTTCATGAAACTGCAACTTATTTTCCACATGCACTATTGGTGTCCAACAATTTCTCGATAGCAACACTTTTAACACTGTGTCTCTTTATCTTGTCATCAAAGGCTTTGCCAAGAACTTTGTCACAGTTGTAAAGATGAGTGCAAAATGAATACTGGTATAAAAAGTTTCATTTCAAGAGTATTTTTTCATTAGCTTTTAAAAATAGGTAATTAAACCAGTCTGAGTTGTAAAGGTATAACATTCACTTACTGCTTCAAAAGTGTATTGAAAGCAAGCTGAAACATTTACACATTACAGGCACAATGCAAAGCCCACCTTACTCAGCCCACCCTCAGTCTGATATTTTCTAGCAGCCTGTGTGCAGAACAGGTGCTTTCTTTTTCATGAGTGTTACAGAGGGGTGGCTAAAATTTTTACCTCACTGAAAAACTGGAGACAGTCCAGTGGAGGGCCACCAGGATGATTAGGTGGTTGAAGGACTTCACATATAAAGAAAGGTTGAAGGAATTTGGGAAGGGAAGGCATGGAGGAATCTAGTCACAGTCCTCCAGACAGTGGAGGTACCCTCTCGTCCAGGATGCACAATGGTGGCAAAAAAGGGAATGGGCACAAGTTGCTTCAGGGGAAATTCTGTCTGAATATAAGGAAGAAACTTCTCACCATGATAACAATTGGAATAGGCTGCCTAAAAAAGAGGTGGAATCTCTCTTGCTGGTATTCTTAGGATTGAGTGTCAGGGTGTGTGTCAAGGACCTGGATAATTTAGTCTAATGCCCTGCTCTTAATGGAAGGTTGCATCATGTGGTCACCAAAGGTCCCTTCCAACATGGACTTTTCTTTGGTTCAGTGATTCTGTGTTGGTTATGTGTACTGCTGTGTCAAAACTCTTGGCTCTTCACTGATGCAGTTGGACAGATTGAGGTAGCTGTTCATTATTCATTTTTATCCTCATTGTTTTAGAAAGAGTAGAGCACAAATCCAGAACATCACAGTCTTATATTTGATAATTATTTTGTGTGTGTGAAACCTAGCATGTCAGGCTATTTAGTTATTAGGTACTGAGTCAGTGCATTGCTTCAGTACAGCTTTTGCTGCAATAATATCATTAACTCATGCAAGTTCAATGAGAAGTGAAATGTCTTAATGAAATAATTTAATTCCTTAAATTTTTAGATTTTTTTTTCTTCAGCAGTTTGTTGTGCAACACAAAATTTGTAGATTTTGTAGAAATTGTAGAAATCTTGAGACTTGAGTAACTGTGATTCTTTAAGGGGTACATTTCTTACCCTTTAAATGAGCTCATCATTGTAAAACCCTGGAATTTCTTCTAGACTAGTAACACATTGCATAAAGACAAATTTAAGGTGATGTTTTATTTTTAATTATTAACCTCTCATACATTTTTTATCTTAAAACGTCGTTTGCCTGCCAGTGCTTTTCAGATAGATCTAAGAGACACTCTGAAGAGCACGTGAAGTATGAAAGATTCCATCTATTACAACAGCTGTTCAAAAGATGTAAAAAATCCAGGTTGTTACGGTGTTTTGAAACATGATGTAATTCAAAATTCTGGAGAAAATGAAGCATTAAAAGAAGAATCTTTCTAGAGCAGATGAAAGAAAAAGTTTTTGGTCGTTTGAAGTATTTCAAGTTTGAAGTTTCAGCAGAATGGAAACATACTGTTTTGATGTTGACTTTGCGTTATTTAACAATACAAAAAATTTAAAATCAAATAGTTCAGAACATTTTAAAGTTCTTGCTAGCAGTCATGGAAAGCTCAAGCTAAAATAATTGCAGTTGTGCAGACTTTTGTGAACTGTGGCTGCTGGTAGCTGTGCTTTTGTTGTCCTGTTTTTTCTGCATGTCACTAAAATTACTGTTCTTCAACCTACTTTTGCCGTACTCACTTGACCAGTTCTCTACCAGTACTTTATAAAACATGTACTGCTGTCTTCCCTTTTTTGGAGAAGGATTACTTGGAGCTAAAGAACTCCACTGAAATCATGGCCCCTTTATACTAGCTTTTTTTACAGACACAAATCCTGTGCTTAAAAACCTGATACATACTAAGAGCTAGAACATGCAGGAGGGAATGGGCGGTGTTCATGGTCTCTCATTAACGCCAGAAAGTGTTTGCTGTTTAGCTTCTTTGAAACTTTAGGTTATATTTTGTTGGAAGGTAATTCACTAAGAACATAGAGATTAATTAAGGAAGGTAGGATTCAGGGAGAAGGATAACAACGCAACATTAAGTATGAAGAAGAATGTAGGGGCAGGTGGGCTGATGCTGAAGCAAACTGTCCGGAGAGAAGAACAGTGGTCAGAATTAAAAGTGTGAGCTTACTGCATCTGGCTCTGCTGTTCCATGTGGAGCTGGCAAGCAGATTTTGTTTCTTCAGTTAACGTGGTTCAAGGAGTTCTTCATGGCTCGTGTGATGAAACTGGCTAACCCATGGTGCACCTCAAGTGACTGTTCTCCTAAATGTCCAAATTGAGACGTAAATTGGAGTACATCACATACTTTCTCTGGCCCACAAACACAGATTGCCTCTCTACGGGAAGCAAGCCTTGCAGAGTACGAACACCAGAGCATGAGGGTAGGGAGAACTTTTAGATGTCTGGTATTACAGACATAGATTCTAGCCAAAATCCTGTGGTTTGCACTGTATTTGGCAAGAATTTACCCACACTAAACCTAAACTTCCTTTTGTCAGGGATGTGGTTATACCTGCTGCAGGGTTGGGGACACTTATGTTTTCATTTCCTCCATCTGTTTGGGTAAATTGGAACTTTACATGTTCCTTTTGTGCTGTTCATCTTACCTGTGAGGCAGATATGACACAGGGGGAGAAGCAGAGGCATTTTTGCCAACATCCTTAAAGGCATTAGGCACTGAATTCCTTTCCATGACAGTAAATAGAGGTCTTGAATGTGAATAGTCGGAGTACAAGGTTTAGCATTATGCACTGTCATGTTAGTCAACTTATTTTCTGCTAACCTCATTCATAACCAGCTGACCTGTGTCTGCTTGAAGTTTTCCAAAAAGCACAGCATGGGCAGATGCCCAGCACAGAGTTTTCATCTGGAACTGTTAGGATTTGACACAGCTGTACTATTGAAAATGAAGACATATATGAGAGATAGGTAACCTTAGCTGTCATTGCTGCTGCTCACTATGTGTGTACTCGTATGCTCTTATGTATACGTATGTTTAAACCTGCGAAAATGGAGTTCAGTTTGCTTGGAATTTTCTTCACACAGTATTGTCTTCTGCTATTTATGTTACAGTATCAATGTATTACATGTTTTGCAAATGGAAAACAACAACAACAAAAAAAGCTAAATACTTATATTTTCAACTTTTAAGAGACCTTTTTTAGAAATGAAAAATCCGGGGATAAGGATGAGGAGGGAATTCAAGGGAACTCTTGAGAAAGATGCTATTCAATAAAATAGGCTTTACATTCAGCATGCTTGCTGCCTTACAAGACTCTTTCCTTTCTCACTGAGATTTTTTAGTAGTAGTAGAAGCTCTAAGGAGCCTTTGAAGAACAACAGTGTTGTGTTGTAATGTAACGTAAATGTAAACATACATTTTGGAAACTCACTTTCAAGAGTAAGAGTATGATGTTAGGAAAAAATTAAGGAGTCTATTTAAAAATCTAATCAGTGAGCTGACAATACTGACTAAATGGCTTAAGAGTCAACTTCTGAATAATGGAAATTGATATAAAATGAGGATAAGTCTTGAAAGTAACAAAAATTTAAGCTGGGGGAGCAGAACAACACAAGCAAATGTAATCACATCCTGTATTGGCCACATTATATATTCTAGACCAGTCCCACTGTGCTGGCAAAAATCTATAATAGGAATTTGTGCCCTAGTTGTTGGGCACAAAGGTATGAAAACTAGAACAGTAAGGATAGGGAGAACTGTGAATAATAGCAACTTCCCCAAAATGGAAATAGAACGGGGCTGTAATTGAAGTGAGCGAACCAAACAAAAATAGCACAGGGATTTGTGAGTGATTGCATGAAGCCATGTTAGTAAGGAATATTAGGCATAGGTTCTTTGTTGGCTGTTTCATTCAGAAATGAATTCCAGAGGTTTTCCACAATTTTACTTGGCAATTGGGAAGTATTCAGGCCTGACTTCACAGCAGGCATGTTGCTTTTGCATTTGCAACGGATCTAAAGGAACGTAGATGTCCTATGCAGTTTGACATCATTTGAGGCATGCTCTTCCCTCTTTCCTCCTACACACATCTGCAACTGCTTCTGCTCTCCAGACAGCAGCAGCAACAGCAGTACTTAAGTGCTCCCACCTGTACATTACTTTTGAGGCCAGTGGCATGGAGCTCATTCCTTCCATTATGTATAAAGGGAAACGACCTTGCAACAAAACCCATAGCAGCACAGAGGAGTTAACCGCTACTTTCCAAATAAAACATTCCGTTAAAGTGGGAGCAGGGTATTTGCAGACACTTGTCGTTTTTTCTCAGAAGAACTGGAAAACATTTTGTTGTGGATGAGGCAGATATGTCATGTGGGCTGGAACTGTACAACTGATTCACTTGGAATTTTGTAGCAGTGCAGTGCTGTTTTTGATGAAGTTATAACAGCTCAACCCTGGAATTAAGTTAGTTCTTACACTACTGTACAACTATTAAATGTGGGTGTGATGTCTTGTATCAAAATATTTTAAATTATTTAACCTGTGGTGTGGTATGCCAACAATTGTGTTGGCATAGCATTGTGTTGTGTTGGAAGAGATTTTTTCCATGTAAGAATGGTTACATTTATATAGAGCCAATATAATCACAGTCATACTAGTGGAACAGTCATGGTACTCCTCTAATTCTGGTGTAAGCAAAACTACAGCTTGTGTAAGGAGGCCCATATTTATCAACAGAAGTGAATGTGCTTTTACTGTGACTGATCTCATCACTGACTGAGGGGTTTAATGCTTGTTTTGTTGCTTCCTGTTGTTAAAGATGTTGAAGAACCCAACACGCAGAGACTTCTTTCTCAGCCAGTTATTGTGTCTTCCAAGTTGCAACTCCCTGGCCTACCCTTGCGCTGGGAGCAGCAGAGCAAGCTCCTTCCAAGTGTAGCTGGTATCCCAGCCAGTAAAGTTTCTAAGTGGAGTACAGATGAGGTAGGTTTCCCCCGTATCTTCTGTCTCGCTGCTACTGCCCTTGAAGTCTTGGTTGATTCGGAACTTTAAATTAACCCCATAAATTAACAACGTGTTAGTATTCAGAGGATTAGAGTCAGCCAGACCTAATGCTACAGAGCCCCAAAATGTCCATTGAGCTGCCGTCCAGCCCTAGAAGCAATAAGTATTAATTCATGTCTGTATAGATATAGATCAATATATATGTATGCATATATAATTCACTGGGGTTAAAAAGGGAAGGAAAAGTGCTAAATGTATGGCCCAGCAGATCAGGTGCTCAAGGTCTACACTAATAACATCTAGCACCCACACAGACATTTTGGAGGAATGGTTTAGGGTTCCACATGGCCTAAGGGGACTATTCCTGGTGCATAGTTTGGATGTGGCACACTGTTTTGGAGGATGAGAATATAGTGCAGAGAGGAACAGGATGGATGTGGTTAGGCCGTGACACCTGATTCCAAGATTAGAGCCCTGTCACTGTTGAAGTATGTAAGAATGCTTGGACAGATAGGGTCTAGTCCCTGCTTTACTTTCAGAAGTACCTATCACTAAGGCAGTTTTCTGCAGCTGGCATAGTTGGATCTCCTCTAATCAGAGAAAAAAGCAGCATGAACTTTGAAAAAGGATTTGCTCATCTCTGTGCTGTAAAGAATAAAGAAGGGGAAGGCAGCAACCATTTTGGTTTGTGAAAAGTGATTCACCAAGAGAAGATTCATGGTTCTGGATCTGCATGGATAAAATAACCTGAGTAATTTTGAGGGAGTAGCCATATCCCACTCTTAGATGTCCTGTGGACAAGAGTGGCATGTGCTCTTTTAGCTTGCAGATTGTGTGAATCCTGTTCTTAAACACCCAGCTGCGTGACTCCACACGCACTTACAGAAGAAGGTGGAACACCTAATATGAGGCTGTAAGAACAATAATGAAAAAACTTTGCTTTAATGATTGTCAACCTTTAAGACTATTTTGAGAAAACACCAGTCTTACTAAATCTTTTGTTTTATACTTTGGTGGCAGGTCTCTGAATTTATACGAAGTTTACCAGGATGTGAAGAACATGGCAAGGTGTTTAAAGATGAGGTGGGTGAATTTTATTTCAAAAAAACACAGAGTACAAAGCTTGGCAGAAAGATTAATTTTCTGTCATCATTAAAAATGCATATAAAGTAGTAAGATGAAGTGTATGTTTAAAGTCAGACACAAATATATGGAAGATTAGGTTGGTTTGCAGGTCATGGAGTGGGAAGAAAGTAAAGAAGATAAAACTAGCTAAGTGTCAGCCAGGTCTCTTGTGCTTCTCTATCTTTGTTGCTGCGACTGAAATTACTTAGAACTAATGGTAGAAGAGGAGGAACTTCGTGATTTACTACTATTCTCTCTTAATCTGGTTTGAGGAGATTTATAAGTATGTTTGTTTACTTCTGCAGGATGTTAATAAGTAAAATAAAGTAGAGCAGTGGTTTAAGATAACCACCTCTTAAAACTTGTCTGCGTCTTGTCTGATCACACTTAGCTCTTGATGCTCTTCCTCCTGATATAGCCAGTTTATGAATGTGATTGGAATGAGTGGGAAGTGAGAAGATCTGAAGGCTTCTCATGAGGTTCCAAGGAGTGTGTACTCATTTTGTGAGCACACCAGGCAGGCATTTTTGTTATCTGAGAACACTGTTGTGCCAAAGTTGTCATTAGGAAATGATAAGGCTTTTAGGTACAATAGGCCTTTATAAGCTAGGTTGGCTTATTCTTTTCTGCTCAGAGGTTTGTTACTCCTGTTAGTGCTTAGTTTCAAGAAGACTGTTTGATCACAAAATGCTGGAGTGAACAGTTCAGGTGTGTATGCCAGCCAGACCACCTGAATGGGCAGAGTCTGATACTGTAATATGCCAAGTCAGACAGCTTTCAAGTCAAGAATAATTGTGGTACGTCGACTTGAGAAGCCACCTCCTAAGGATAATGCATACAGATGGTCCTGCTGATCTCCTACTACCAAGTTTTCAGGCTCTGCTGTAGATTGTAATGACTATTACAGTTGCATATAAAAGGACTGACAGGCTGCATCTCTGGGCATTTTGCACTTGCTTAGATGTTAGGCATTTTACAGCAGGTATGCAGGCCTAGATCATCCCCCGTGTCCCTTAGGGTGTCTCACCAACTCATGTAAGATCAATAAAAGCTGATGTATTGCTGATCAAGTCAGCAGGTGGGAAGTGCTACAGAGATGAATGAATCCTAAACGCTTTTATTCTCAGAGGTGTAAGAAAAACTTCCCGTCTTTAGGATTCAGCCTCTCGGGCTTTGACTGCGAGTAGTAAATTAAAACTCTCCCAGTGAGGCTAACTGGCATGGACTGACTGGCATCAGTAGGTCCTTCAGTAGATGAAAGGTGCTGGTTCAGCCTTCTGCTGTGGAAATAAACCCTCGTCCTGCTTATATTAGATATTGCAAAAAACTGGGCACCCCCACGTTCCTACACTTCTGGTTCTGAGCCCACCCAGTCTGGCTTTGTGCGCAAAATTAGGAGATAGTAATTGTGATAACTGCGTGATGCTGTTCTCACTGCAGTGTTTCTTGACTTACAGTGCTGAGGTATACCTTGCAGGCTTCCTTGGCAGCATGTCTGATTCAGAAAGCTTGTCTTCTAGTCTTACAGGAACTTAATTACACTATTTTTATCCCAAATTAGTATCTCTAAGCTTAAGCGATGCTCTTGATTTAACCACAGTTGGCTTTTAGGCCTAGCTGTCCTGCTTATGTTACACTGAAAACTCACTACAGATATCTAAGTGGCCTGAAGTTTACACGAGAAGTGTTGGCCCCATTGAAGCCCATGGAAGTGAGGGCCTTGCCTTGTGGCTCTTCATGTTCGGATTTATCACTCCTGCTCACAGAACGATTTGCTTGCAGGAGAATATTCACTTGTAACATTTATTGAAATAGCAACACTACAAGGCTGGCAGAAAAAATATCGAGTGTTTCAAAAGTTGTGTTTGTGTCAAAGAGGCAGTTTCACACAGATTGCCTCCTGTTTACATCTGGGACCAAATTAATTTTAGTTTGCTATTGAATGAACAGAAAGGGGTGGCCTGAAGAGGTTTCCAGTTCTTTAGCTGGGAGTGAAATCTGGAAGCTTTCTTACGAAGCCTTGCATAGAAGGCGTAGCTAAGATGTTAAAAAGCACTACTGTGCTGCAGTGCAGTTGAATTCTACTTTGTTTCCCCATTTTACTTTTCAATAGCTTTTACCTTATACTGTCAGTATGAAAAAGAACTGATTAGCTAAAAATTAGCCAGACAGTTGTTTCCAAGGAGAAAGATCATCATCATCCTGTTCTTTTGGACTAGCTGATCTGTCTAAAAGGTTGAAATCAAAGCTATCCTGAAAGCATTTGAAAGTGCGTGTATTCAGCTATTCCTTTAAACTGCCTGAAATTGCTGGGAATTTCTTTTTCATGTTTCTGAAACATCTACACTGCTGCATTGTCAGACCTATTAATAGCTTTGTATGTTTTTTCTTTCAAAGCAAATTGACGGAGAAGCATTTCTGCTAATGACCCAATCAGACATAGTCAAAATAATGAGCATTAAACTGGGACCAGCCCTAAAAATCTTTAATTCCATTCTGATGTTCAAAGCTGCAGAGAAAAACTCACACAATGAACTTTGAAGGTAATGGAAAATGTGTACAAGGCAGCTTTCTCCACTGGAGCTCATGTTTTATTCAAAGCACAAAGACTCGCTAGAACTGTTGAGTAAGGACTCTCAGAAAGGAAGAAACTTACGTTCAGCACTGGTGGACTATTTATATTCTCTTCGAGCCAGTACACATCTGAATCCTTCTGGGAAGTGTTCAAGCTTTTGAGAAGGTACTGTGTAACAACAGAGTCAGCTAGTCTTATTTACCAAACTAATGGCGCTAATTCTCCATGGATGGTTAGGATCCCTAACTTTCTCTGGACATCAAGAAAACCTTCATTAATTATTTATGTTGTACTATATAAGGGAGCGTTAATATTTTCTAAGAATTCTCGAATTCTACTTCATGTACCCATTTTACTTTTCAGAAGCTTTTACTTCATACTGTCAAAATAAAAACTGATTAGCCAAAAATGAGGCTACAGGTAGCCAGATGAGACTGTTATGGCTAATACGTATTTGTGCCATAGGTTAAAAATTTAAACACTTAACGTTACATATGTGACACTTTATGCTACAGCATATAACTTTACAGATTATAAAACTGTCTGTTTGCTTGTAACAAAACAAAAAAAAACCTTGTTGGGGTTGAAATTATAATGCTTTTTGATAACTGAATGTTTTTACTTTTGCACGATTACAAAAATGTTATGTGAGGTTTTCCACCAGCATCTTTAATGTATTTTACCAAAAGATCAGTATAGAGAAGGCTGCAACTGAAAAATAAAGTTTGACTTCATAGAAGACTTTTTGTTTATGCTGCACAATAGAGTCCCAGCCATGGGAGCCTGCTACAGTCCTTCTGCATATGAAGGAAAACACGTGTATTTTGAGGTAAGTATATTAGCAAAAAAGAAAATCTGTTCATTCATATTTGCACATGCCAGTCTCCAGTATAGTTAGCACAACAGTGGAGAGAAACAGTGTGCTAAAGCTAGGACTGCTACTCTGGCTTCATAGTCAACATAGGTTTGTTTTCCCAGTGGTGGGAGAATTATTTCACTTACCAATTCCTAGTTGGAAAGTCTGATTTCTAAATTAATAAGGCATGGGGGGAAGACAGCATGGAGAAAAAGGATACTTAATCACAGATGGTGCATTGGCACATCCTAGGTATAAAATGCATGATTTTCACCAGGTCATTAGCAAGGCTGCAGATGCCACCAGCAGGTACTTGGGTGAAGTAACCTTCTTTCTTGGAGGATTATTCTAATGATTTGTCAGGGAAAGTTGTTATACTTCATATATATACAAAAGATATAAACCAGATGCACTTTAAATGGGAGAAAGCCTAGCTACCTGTATACTGAGGACTGTCTCAGAGTGTTACTTTTGCAAGAAGAGAGAGAAGAGTTGGATCAAGATGTTTGGCAGCCCTCTTCTTAGTGCTGCGGCAGGCAGTTGCTCAGTCCTTAGAACTGAGAACAAGCAGAGCATTTCCCTTGCACAGAGCTGGGAGAATTTTACATCTTCCCACAGATTTTGCTAGGCTGTTATTTGGCTGGAGTTCCTTAGGATTTCAAGAACTGTCTGTGCCCCTTCTGGATGATGTAGGTGACTGGTACCTGCCGTAGTATGAGGTGAAACAGGGTCAGTATGAAGTAAGTTGCATTGCTCTGTTCATTTCCTTCCATAGCGTTGCATAAATAATATTTTTACATTTTGTTCAATATTTGTACATTCAAATGGCACTCTTATTGTACTACAATACAAATAAAAGCTGAACTGGAGCCATCTGTTACATTTGTGTGTGCCCAGGATTCTCAGATGAACCCATCTGTTCCCCAGGGTGGCGTTGGAGTAATTCCTTACCATAGCTCAATGTGGCCATGAGTTCAAAAGAGCAACTTAGCTACTGCTGTCTGCCCTCTCCCAAAACAATTACTCCTGAGGCTCACAGGCCACTGGCTGTCACAATCAGAATCCCATTTATGGACCTGTGTTTTGTCACTGGCAGCGGCTGAAGTTGTCCATGCAGATCAGTGGAACGTCACATTTTTCTGTTTTCTTTCCTTCTGTCCATCCATGTAGTTTATTTCCCCTCACTCTCTGTGTCTCTCTCATATGCCAGCTCTGTAGCCTGCTTAAGAACCAATGAAGAGATTTGCTGCTTGACAGACTTTACTTGGGGATGTCAGCAGCTCCCTGAATTTTTATATACCTACTTAGAGAGCACTGTGGTTTAAGAAATGGGTTTGGATTATACTGTTTACAAGCTGTAAAATAAGCCTCACGTAAATGATACAGAGCCCAACTTTTTATTCGTATAGCTGTCGCTCACAACAGTGAGGGCATGCATAATCCTTACTTTTGTATCCCATGTGGTGAGGCAGCAGGGTGTAGCCACCTCTGTTACAAAAACTACACCCAGCAAATTCACTGGGAAACTAAAAACACTGAGGAGACCTGCTGAATCTTTAATGCGGCATTGTTGGCATTGTTTTGTGTGTGGTGTTGGAGGTAGCTCAGCCATCACACAGGTGAAGGTTGTCCCCTGATTGCCATGGGAGCCACAGGAAAAATCCTAAGATTTTAGCAAGAGACTCTGGCCATTAAATGCAGCAGTCTCCCCTCAAACTGCAGGGTCTCCCACTGTAATCTCTGCATTGGAGTCACCCCTGCGCAGCCAGGCTTTAACAAAACTTCTGCCGTCTCCCAAACTGCGTGAGTGTTTAAAGAATAAACACTGCTTTGCTTACACAGATGTTTCTAGGAATGGTGGGAGATTGATCTCGTTGGTAGAACGAAGTGTTTTAATAAAAAGCCTTTTTAATTTCTAATTAATACAATGGGTCATGTTTGCTGGCTGCTGCTGCTGACTATCACTAGGCGCTTGTCCGAAGCTGTGCACTGTCAGGCAGTAACCCCTGGATTTCCAGACATGCAGGAGTTAAGAGGAGCATGGTAGGGAGAAGAGGAGGCTGTGGAAGAACAGAGGAGAGGGCCTTGCTCTGTGTGGGCAGACAGGAGAGTCACTGTGAGGAGAAGACTGATTTGTTCTGGGGAACAAACTGGGAAAGAAAACGAGATGTTCTCTCCCTGGTGCCAAAGCTGTGGTTACAAACGCACATGGCAGCATCCCAGATAAATCATTCTTGCTACTTTAAGAGCGCATCTTGGAATCCTTATTTAGCAAATTCGGGATTAATGTTAAAAAAAAAAAAAAGAAAATAATGTTTTCTTTGGAGAAAATAGTGAAAAATCATCATCCTGCAAATTAAAAATCAGGCCCACCATTTTAAAACACAAAAATTATTATAGTAGGCTTTCAGTAATCATAATATAATGAAATGATGATAACAAGCAAGTTTGTGCCACTTCAAAACATTAACTGTATTAGCAGCTGAAGCAGCGAAGTGCTCACATTAGCTCACAACGTGTCTTTTAAATTCTGACAGTGAAAATATCTGAATTTGTCAAATGTTTCCTGTGGAAAAATAATAGATGACACATGCAGTAATCTAGAAAATTTTATTATCTCTAATTCCTCTAGAATGCTCTAGATTTTCCATTTAAAATAATGACAATGCTTAAGTTTTAAATATTTTTAAAAGTAGCCGGTGCAGTAAAAAAAAGGGCATTATTAAACATAATTGTTATAAATCTACATACATTTTCACCAGAAAGAATGGCACTGATTTCTCTTCACAACAAAGGGATTTATTTTGACAGAATGTCAAATGCTGCCAAGAGGAGTGCTGTGTACGCCATCAGATACTGGGATACTCGGGTGCCTCCTGCCCGCTCCTTACCTGGGTGGGCAGGGATGCTGGGCTCCTCACCTCAAAGACCAGGGACTCCAGGAAGTTCAGCGTCCTGTGGATTCGCTTTGGGCACGGGATATCAAACACATGAAACGCAGCCAGCAGTGCCGCCAGGGCCATGGTGCAGTCAGTGAGCTGGGCTAGCTCTTCTCTTTCTACGTATAGCGCAAACTCGCATGAATTCACGTTGAAGGGATTTTTTACTTCCAACACTGGTGTCACTGCCTTTACCTAAATTAAAAAAAGGATATTTCAAATGATGCCACAGCATCTCTTTGGTGAACAGGACAGAGAATGAAGCGAGCATAACAACACTGCTTTGAATTTAGCTCGTGTTTCTATTTGCCTTCTGCCCGAAAGGCAGGCTAATGTCATCCTGTTCCAGGAGCTAGGCTGAACCACCAGAAGGCCAGGGATGTGCCCAAGCAGCTGCTACAAGGAAGAGAGACCAAGACTGCGGGCGCTCTGTCTCCTACCTCCTCGTTCACTGCAGCAAACAGACTGGAATCATCTCCAAAGACATCTGGCAGGAGTAAACATGCAGCAGTCATTTTCATATCTGTCAAAGGCAAGAATTTCTGCTAAATTACAAATAAAAACATTCTGGCACTGCAGTATCGTCCTGGAAAAGCAGATTGCAGCCTATGTTAACGGCTCAGCAGTAGAACCGTTGTTCAGTCCATTTTGAAGAGGAGTTTGTACCACAGTGGAGGTTTAGGCACCTCAGCTGGCAATGGGCATTAATATTCAAATCATTCATGACCCTCTGCTACTCAAGATTACGATTAAAAATTTCTCTCACAATAAGTAAGTAGGCCTTTGGATTGCTTATAGTGGAGTTCAGGAGCTGAGTAGTCCTCTTGCCCCACTGCCCATCCCCAAACCCCTTTCTCCCCAGTAAATCGGGTGTCTCTGGGAAGTCCTGTTGCCAGAGGACTCCGCTTTTGAAGGCTGCGGTACAAGCTGGTGCTGCAGGACCTCCTGGGATGTGGTACCCACTACCCGCCTGGTTCAGCTACTACAGACTGTAACATCTTTTTTTGCGGGTTGTGTGTTCCAGTGAGCTTGTCCCGTCGGGCACGCAGTCTCTAGGTGCCAGGACAAGTTTGTTTGTGGGAGAAAAACAGGCAAGTAGAGGCCTTGGGACTTACACTAAGGTATGAGTTAGAATCTTTGTGGGCATATTGTATAAGAAAAGGAGAAATTATGTACAACGTCCATAGCTTTCTAAGGCCAAAGGCATGAGTAGAGAGCCCATAAGGGCTTTCTAGATTAGGCTGTTCATTGAAACTTTTTAATCTATTGTGAGCTATTGAGCACTCATGTTTTTAAGCTTAAAGAAAGAAAATCCCAGTATTTTAACCTACTCAGCTTGCTGCTTTAAGAAATGTCCTGGTAACAAAAGCAATGAAACCGCTATAGGGAACACATGGGCTCATTCTGTGTCACCTTTGATTTGACATTCTGGCATGAAGGCCTGTTTGATAGAAAATGACAGTCTAAGGAGCAGCTTTCACAGAGCTGAGCTCGGGCAGAGGCATCGGCAGCTGCTGTTTGGGAAGAATAACGATTCTGAGTAACCGCTTCCAAGGTTTTGTCCCTGCGGAACCGCGCTCCCAGACTTCTCGGACTGAAAGGAGTGGCCTGGCAGCAGGCGCTTGCTGCCTTGCGGCCAGCGAGCCGAGCAGGCCGAGGCAGTCTAAGGAGCAGCTTTCACAGAGCTGAGCTCGGGCAGAGGCATCGGCAGCTGCTGTTTGGGAAGAATAACGATTCTGAGTAACCGCTTCCAAGGTTTTGTCCCTGCGGAACCGCGCTCCCAGACTTCTCGGACTGAAAGGAGTGGCCTGGCAGCAGGCGCTTGCTGCCTTGCGGCCAGCGAGCCGAGCAGGCCGAGGTGCATGGACCTCTCCTTTGGCTGACTGCGGCACCCGCTCGCCAGAGGTGCCAGCTTCTGTGCTTACTCCTGCAGCGTGTCTGCCGAGGCGAGGTGCTTGAACCGCAGGTAGTGGTAACCACTTCCTTCATTTCGCTGGGATGAAGACTTTAGCCATAGAAACAGTACCTCCCTTTCTAAAGGATATTGTCTCTTTTTTTATGGGACTGTTTCTCTTTCTAAACCAGAAAATTAGTTCTCGCTGTGTATTTTTAGAAAATAATAAGCACTCCTTTACATATCTAGAAATCCGTAATTCTACTCATCTAGCAATACTTATTTTAAGGGAGTTACTAACTTTATCAAACCTGTGGTCTTTTATTCAATATGAAAAAAAAAGTCTCGGTACCTGACTTTACTTAATTTTCCCCATAATTTATTAACTTTTATGCTTAATGCTTTGCCATCACTATATATTTTTCAAGCAACTGTGACATTTAAAAAATGTTTTTGCAATAAAATTGGAGCTGGTTTAGTTACATAAGTAAGAACAATTAGCTACAACAAAACTCTGATATTCAGGGCATAGAAGATTTGTACTGACATTTCAGAATGTCTTCCTCTGTGTGCCGCTTCAGATTTTCTTGCAGCATAATGTTAATTGGATTATTCCTCACCACATATAAAGATAATATGTTTTCTGAGTAAATCTCCAAAATCTCAACTGTTTTCTTATAAATGTCCATGTGTGTGAGAAGCTGGAACTCCCTAAAAAGCTAAAAGAAAAACAAATATTTGGTATTATTGCAATCCTCAAAACCAAAGCTGAAAACAACACGAGGTGCACCCTTTGAAGACAGGATAAAACTAGCTCAGTAAAATAAGATTATAAACTGGAGGAGGTAGTTTAATTTCTTTTCAAAGCAGGGAAGAAATACATCAAGTAGCACCAAAATACTTCATATAACCCACTGGTGTTGAGTGTGGCATGTTTAACACAGGACTGGTGAATCTTTTAAAGTGGGGTTAGCAGCAAAAATACGAGTTAAAGAGAACAGTGTTGATGGATACTTCACTGGAAACATCCAGTAAAATATGTGCTTGCGGTTGTATCACATCTATAACACAGATTTCAATGTTATTATTAAAAATAGCTCTGTTGTTACCTGATAAGGGCATCTCAAGAAAGGAAATAGTCGAAGAATGTCTTTTAAAGGTGCCTTATTGCTGATCATCTTTCTCCGTATTTCTGTTGTCACACTCATTCTGTTATCCACTTCTTTCCAGTTCCTCTGAGTTTTCATATATTCTTGCTTAAGCCACTTAATATGTACATCCATTGCACTGCCTTCAAGATGAACAGGTTCTTCCTATCAAGAAATTCAGAAGAGAATTGTTAACAAATCAGCTAGCCTTTTTATCTAATGTGGCTTGTGTGATTTGAGTGTACTCAAAGTATAGCCAAGCTCAGCAGAAAGTACCTGTAGTATGGTTTCAGTACCAGCTCTGTGAACTTATATTAGGATCTGTTTGCATATAGTACTATGGCTATTGGCCAAGTCTCCCAAGCTCAAATTACATATTTGAGGATATTCACATGCAGTTCCTATGCCTGTGTCTGGTTCGTGGTTTATTGGACATTAGTGGGCATTTCTAATGATGACCCGGTATTTAGCTCTGTATTACCAAGAGAAATAGTACAGGAATAGTGTGTTTGTTTGTGACCAGCTTGAGTAGGCATTCCTTGCCTCTTCGTCACTGCACAGGAACAGGGGTGGTGGGTCAGACAATTTAGGCTCATACCCTCCTCCACCTGGCTGAGAAGGGTGCTGGGAAAAAGTCTGAAGTAAGGATGCGTGTGTAGTGGTACTTCCCCTGAGTTCTGCCAAGACTCCACTGAACTGGAGTTCGTGGTATCCCAAGGGTTATGTCTTTAATAGCCTTCAGTAGATTTTTTTGCTTCCATTATTTCTCCCAGTCACTTTTCCAATTCTCATAAAATTGTACCTTCCACAACATCCTGCATTAAATTTGGCAGTTTAACTATGCACTGTCAGAAGAAAGGCATCCTTTTGCTTGTTTTCTCCTGCTGCTTCTGCTTCTGCCTTTGTACTGGATTCAAAACCTATTCACCATCTCCTTGCCACCGTAGTTTTATAGATATGTCGTATTCTGTCCTCAGCCACCTCTTTTCCAGCCAAGACTGTCTTAAGCTATTTAATCATTCCACATATAAAAGCTGGTCCATACTTTCAATTAGCCTTGTTACTGTTTTTGCATATTTTATAATTTCACTACAGCTTTTATGAAATGGGCACAGTAAAACTTAAAATGCTAGTTGAGATGCTGGGACACCACAGGTGCATACAGTGGAATAATGCTCTCCCTTTTGTTTCTTTCTTAAGTAATTCTGAGCATTCAATATACTTTTTTGAACTGCTACTTTAGCATTGTGCCAAATTTTCTTTGGCTTAATATAAAAATACCATTTGTGAATGGTACTAATAAGCTCAAAGCCCATCACTGTAAATGTTTTTAGGACTGTTTTTTCTCCTTGTGCCTTATTTTTCATCTATCACTATTGAATTTCATCTGCTGTTCTTTTTGCCATGTCACTCAGTAGTATGGGGTCCTTCTGCAATTCTTCAGTCAGTCTTTGTCTTCAGTACCCTTAGAGCATCACCAAATGTGATCAGCCAACTAGTCTCCTTTTTCCACATCATTTAGAAACATATTGAACTACATAAACTAGGAGCATTAATAGTCTTTTCTGCTGTAAAACCCAACTATTTCTGCCTAGCCTTCTTGTTCTGTCTTTTAACTGTTTATCCATGCAAGGACCTTCCTGCTTATCCCCTCAGATTATATCCCCTAAAAGCCTTTGAAAGGCGTGTAGTGAAATCTCTTCTGAAGTTAAACTGTATCAGCTGGATTTCCTGTGTCCTCAGGGTTGTTGAATACTTCAAAGAACTAATGAATTTATGAAGAATTACTTCTGTTTACATAAACTTCATTGATTCCTTCCCAGTGTATTCATCTCTTGGGTCTGCATTACAGTTCTTGCCAGTTTGGCCAGTAAAGACAGCAGGTTTCTTGGTCAGTGTGTTCCCTAGCTCTCTCCTGAAACTCTAGAAACAGGCATCAAATTAGCTACCTCCAATTTTCTAGTATCGTGTTTCATAAGAGAAATTGAACATCATGATTCGAAAATTACCTATTGTATCCTTTGACACGTCTGAAAATTTTGCACAAATATTTGGTCCTGGGAATGTGTTACTCCTCATTTTAGCGTATTATTCTGTAAGCTCTTTACCCACACGCCAATCTGAGACACGTGCCCGGACACCGCCTATGAAGAATGCTCCCAGTAATGTGGTCACCTGCACTCCTGCACTCCTCTTCTGAGAATCCTTGCAAAGTCTGTCTAGTTTTTCTGATACGGTTTTATATTCTGCAAGACCTCCTGCACTGGAGAGTGCACCCCGAGCGCTCCTGTCCCTTAGCAGCATCAGGCTTCCTGCTTCTCCTGTGGTCGAAAAAGCCTTTACACCCATTGCAGAAAAGGCAGAAAACCACAAACACAATTCTATGTAAATCTCCAGCGGGTTGCGCATAGTCATCAGAGTCCTGTTTTGCTAACATGTCATCTCTGCAAGCTCCCTGCATCAGTGTTTGGTATTTTCTAATCTAATTTAATCTATTTTATCTAATTTATATTGGTTCCTGACTGTGAATACCATTCTCGTATTCACACATCGCCAAGTGAGCCGTTCAGCTGTCCCTCAACATGCTGGCTTGCACTAAGTTGGATGGAGTGTCTCTTGCTTCAGCAAGACCACTGCACAAAACCAAGGGCTGGTCCATTCTTGTCAGGTTCAAGATGTTCATGCGTTCTTACACATGCACACACAAACTTGGGCAGTTGTTTGGGGTTTTTTAATTACATTTATGTTTTTTACTCTGGGAAAGAGCTAGTTTGAAGTCTCTTGACTCCAAACTGCTCTGTTAGTACTGGCTTCTCCTGTGGGTCTGCTTCCAAGCCTCGTGCCCGTAGAGCGTGAACTTCTTTGGCCACCTGGTGTGGAGCACAGCGGCTCGTTTCCAGAGGGGCCGTCACCTTCAGTGACTTACTTGCAGAGGCAGGAAAGCAAAACAAACTCAACCCAGTGTGCTGTTAACCCCAGACAACCTGACTGGGTAGCTTAGAAACAAATACTGAGGAGAACACGTTGCGACCTTTACTCCAGCTTATCTCCATCCCCCTTGTCAAGGCAAACACTGCTCGAGTTGATGGACTTTCCATGTAGTCAGCGCTATCCTTGAGAGCTAGTTTAGCTAGTGACATTATTAATTAGCTAAATGAGACCATTTGACATTTTTGTAAGCATCAACGGCAAGCTACCAATAGAAATACGGCACTAGTGCAAGGAAGAATTGCTGTCATACTTACCAACTAAGACAAAAAAAAAAGTGTGATGGAAGGCCAGACTTGTTGTGTAAATTGTCCATTACATATGAGTAACAAGCAGAAGGCAGTGTTAGAATTGGTTTTCCTGCAGCGTTCATCCTGCTTAGGGCAACCACAATCTGTAATCTTTTAAGCTGCACTTCTAGGCTGAAGAAAGGTAGTTCTGAACTTTAAGGTCTTTAACATAGGTTAGTGTAGTCTATGTAACAGACTACATACCCAGCCATAAAACACATCTTAAAACTTCAGTCAACTAATAGAGCTCCAGAAATGTACCAAATCTCTGGTAGTACTGGAAACCAATTAATGACAGTTTTCTACTGGCCTTGAGAGCCATTGCTGTTTCAGAGATTACATCTTGTTTATTATTATTAGTGGAAACGTAACAATGTTTATGTACCTTGAGCATGGGCAATGGTAAGTATGATGTAAAACACTTGGGGAGTTGTAAAACAATGCTGCATGCAGTGAAAGAGCAAGTGAATACTGAGTTCTAGGGTTGGCATTAGCAAACAAAGTTGCTGTGATTTTGGGGACTGCTTGACTAAATACAGTGGCTTTAATACAGTGGCAGGCCTGTGCCTTTTATATCTAATCACAGAATCATAGAGTAATTTGGCTTGGAAGGGACCTTTAAAGGCCATCTAGTCCAACCCCCTGCAGTGAGCAGGGACATCTGCAACTAGATCAGGGTGCTCAGAGCCCCGTCCAACCTGCCCTGGGATGTTTCCAGGGATGGGGCATCTACCACCTCTCTGGGCAACCCGTCACTTCATTTCATTTTGTCTCTGGAGAGTTTCATTCCTACCGGGGAATAAAACAATATACTTGTAGTACATAGTACTATGTAAATACAGATTAACTGATAATTGGGAGGATGGATTTACTGCGTCATTGCGTATTTCTAATTCCAACTGATTTAATGCGAGTGGTGTATGTTATCAGTCAAGAACAGAACAGAGCAATGGGACTTCACTGGTACATGGAGTCAAATGGCAGTGACTGTCTTCAGCCGAACCAGTGTGGAATTAGAGAACGGTGAACTTAGATGTTTGTGGATGAGTAGCTGTTTGCAGTCAACCTAGCTGAAAATCTAAAGGGCAAAAGCATTCTGATCTATGTTGTTCATTATTTCTAAGCATAGGTTCATTGAAATAAAATCCGAATGGTTTTGGTAGAGCAGGAAAGTTTGACATCACTTGAATTTTACACAAATGATTGCTGACCTCAGGATTTATTAGATTCTAACATCAAAAAAGGTTTTGCTTTTATTAAAAAATTACAAAACACCATACTTGCAGCAGAACACATTCAATGTGTAACTTGCTGTATAACTCCATTTCCATTATCTTCAGCCCTTCTTCCTATTTTTCAAATTTGCCTTTTTTCTTGTGAAGTGCAGTGAATGAATATTAACTCAGTCACACCTAAATGCAGGATTCACTTAAAATGTTTTCATTTTTTCCTTTAATTTTTAGTTTGTGAACAGGTTGATTTTTAATGTAAGCACAAGGGTAACTGAGAGGTGGCTTTCTTTTGGGGGAAAGAAGTTATCTCAGTGGGACACCATTTTGCAAAGTATTTTAAATTGTAGTAGAGGATGATTCCAAGTGTGATTTAAAATCTTTTATAGTTAACTTTCACATTGCTAGTATGAACAGGAAGAGTCTTGGTTCAGTAACAGGCTTTCCAAATCCATCAATCAGCCTATCACATGCTAATTTAGGAGGGACTCTAGATCCTCTCCACTTTAACCATCAAAGCAGGAAAGCTAGTTACAGCACAGCAATACTCCAGCAAAATTTTGACAGTAAGGTTAAAGCTCTGTCATTTCAATACTGCGGAAAAGCAATCCTATCTGTACCAAAGCCAGGATCTCCTGTCTCAATGTGTGAAGAAAAGAAGCCAAAGCTAACAGTTCATCCTATACGCAGGACAGAACTAAAAAGAGAGCCTCTTTAAATGAGGAATCCTTCATTCTGGAGGTCACTCAACCTCCTCTGGCCAGATTTTCAACTGTGTCACCAGTAACATCCACTTCCCTTGCAGCGATAAGGAGAATGTTAATTGGTAGTCTTTAATTATTTTTTTACATGTAATTTTGTCTTACTTATCATTCTACATACTGAGTTTATAATGTAAAGAATTTCCTTTCTTTTTAAATAATAAAGGTTTGATTTGTTAAAAAAAAAAAATCTTTCTGGAACAATTTACCTCAATGCCTTTAAAAAACAAGCTGCCTCTTTGTCACAAGCTCATGAGAAACACAACAGAGTAGAGAAAAAGGCCAAAAGGATGCAGAGAGGAAGTTAATGAGGTAAGCAGAGGATATCCAGTACTTGTATGTCAGTGTAACCTAGACCTTGCCTGAGGGATGGTCCTGCCAAGGCTCTTAGCCCTTCTGTTGGATTCACACACAAAGGCTGATGGCAATAGGGAGCCCATCCCTGACTGCCCATGCCGACAACCACCCGTAACCTCTTGGCATCTCACATATCTGTGATAAAAGCCACCAGATCTAGGAGCCACACAGGTTGTAGGGTTCCATGCTCCAGATGGCTTTTGACATTGACCCCCAGTCGATATTCACACTTCTACTTGGAAGCATATACAAGTAGATTGTGTTAAGATGCTCACATTAAAGCAAGAGAACATACATAAAACAACTCAACTCCAAATCCTGCATGTCTCCCATGTCCTGAAGCAAGAGGATAGTTATTCATTTGGTCAGAGACAGGTTTTTAAATGAAGTCCCAAAGCCCTTTTGACAGCTCTTAATTTTTCCCCAAGATACAAGATTATATTACCATGTTCTTGTAAAAGGCCCAGCTAGCGGGGCACTTTTATGAGTCAGTGCCACAGCCAAGGAAGTGAAGCTGCTATATCTCTTTGTGGGGAGGAAGGAAGCAATTCTTATGCATGATGTGCATCTTCATGGTCTAAGCTTTCAGTTACTGTTGAAAGCCAGAATCATAAATTCTAGAAGTCATTAATGTCAACACCAAAGTAACATGACTGCCTAATCACAGAGTGATGAAAACTTCTCTGATGAGGACAGCAGCCACCTCTTGCTCTTTACAAAGGTTTACACCAGTTCCTGAATGGTAAATGTAGCCTAGCTGTTGCTAATGACAGAGATGAAGATCTCTTTTTTGAAGAATGCCAACAGGACTGCTGACTCCTCAGTTTGAGAGAGTGAATTCAAATAGGACCACGGCATGGATATGAGGGCACTGAACTGCATGCTGCTGGTCTGTTCACTGCCAACCATGGATTTAGGTTCCTCACCTGGCATGCTTTGGGAATATTCCTTTGAGGGAATTCCTTTGGGTGGAGACTAATCTGCTTCCTGGAAGGAGTAGAAACCATGTGATGGTAATGAGAACCACCTCCTGGAACAGTAGTGCCACACAGACAAGTTCAGTGGTGCCAGCACTGAATGGGAGCTCCTTTTACACCGCAGTTTGGAGCTGGGTTTCTAATGAGTAGCAGCGTTGGTGCAGCTGTGGCATTGCCTTTCATTACTGCTGCTCTTGTCAGCTTCCAACACCAGCTAATAATACTTCATTTGAAAAAACATTGCAAATTTTCCTTGCTAGATGCCAATGCATACACCAAGTCATGTTATTGCTTAGAGCGTTGATGCTGCTAACACTTCTTGATTGCTGAGTCTACCTGCATCAGAGTTCGCATCAATGCTCAAGGTACTTATGCAAGAAGGCCTGACAGTAGCAGTTTCAGTGTCTTCCCTGTGCCTAAACAAAGAATACGATGCTTGCATACTGGCACTGGGAGTATGGTGGGACCCTTGTTTAGGATACTGTTTTCCATTAGTTGCGTTTTGTAGCTTGTTCAGGATGAGAAACAGCTTTCACAGGTAGTTAAATGAGCATAATCTGAATCTTGCATCTTGATTTTTGAATACCGACAAATGGACCTTGATATTTTGTCTGGAACACATACAGACACAAGGCATCATAAAAACCACAGTGTACAGAACAGTTTTTAATACCACTATTGTAAGGAACAGCCCCTTTTTTTTGTGGTGACTTTCAGGTTCATCGCTTTTAGTATATTGGACACGGGCATTTTATGTCGGGAGGAATGCTCAAACCAGGTTATGAAGTTAGTTAGAAAGTGAAGATTTGCTGAAAAAAACCCTAAAACACCCCAGGCTGATCTGGAACAAGTCTGAATCTGAAAGGCAGGCAGTAAGCTGGACGCCGCTCAGGGCCCATCTGCTTGCCCCAGAGGGTGGGAGAGAACTGAGAAGGCATCACAACTGTGGCACCTCTCATGTCCAAACACAGAACACAAAGACGGGTGAAACAGCATGGGCAGACTGCTTTCATGCAAAATGAGCACGTAACCTACTGCAGGATCCACGCTGACTTGTAGTCAAATGAGCTGTTTAATTAAAGCAGGCTCTGCTTTAATTACACATAATTACCATTTTGAACCAGGCAGACACTTTCAGAGCTAGACCTGCATGCCAATGCTAACTGCAAACTTTCAAAGCTGCATAAATCAGTTTATTTCTGATCACAAGTGCTTTCTGATTTGTAAGCTGCCAAACACACAGCATAAGAAAAATGGATGAAATCTCTTTTCCTCTACCAAGGGACAACCTGTATTTCACACTTCATGTTAACTCACAGAACAAAGGAGATACTGAATGACATAAATAAGAAGGTGAAGCATAAGATGTATACCAGAAATTTGTGTTCAAAGCTTTTGTTTTGACTCCAAAAGCATTTTAAAATATTAGCTGTGCAACACCACACACTACGCACATCAAAGTTTTAGGGGAAAAATGACATTACAACAGTATGGCCATTGGATGATCATTTGTATGCTCACATTCTGGCTGTGCAGATATTCAAGCACTTGATTTGGAGACCTTTAATTTAGAGAACAAGGGGCTATTATCCCTTCTTCATCCATGTACAGCATTCACAGTATAGATAGTACCCAACGCTGTACCTGCCCACAGTGCCCCTCAGCCACAAGACTGAGCCAAGGGACTTTCTGCATCCCATGCACAAGCTGTTCATCCTTTGAGAGTTTTACAGACATTCAGTTTATCTGGTTTCCTTTTTCCCTTGCTGACGCCTTTTTTCGCCTCCTCATTCCTCCCGTTTTCTCCAACCATCGCCTCACAAATCCTATTCTCTCCACACTCCTTGAAACCTTGTTTCAAGTTTCTAACTCCTGCAGTGGCATCATCTCATCGATACGCATGATGTTAGTTATCACCTTAAAGAAAAGCATGTCCCTAGGAAATGTCTAACTTGCCTAATTTACCTAATTTGAGGTAAAAGAAACTCAGAGTACCCAGAGTAGACATCACTCAATCCTGATTCCTTCTTTCATCAAAGACAATTTCCAGACCATGATGAGCATGATGCAAACAGGGTAAACTTCTGTGAAGCACCCAAAAGCAGCAACTTTTCCACTACCATTTTTCACCTCACAATTAGTCCTAAGACCACTCCCAGAGGCTCAGGCAAACTCCCAGCTTCAGTATCAGTACAACTTTGGCAAAAGGTTGCACAGGCTGAGGAACGGTAAAGGCAAAAGACGGCATAGATCATCTGCTTCACGCCATTAAATGGCTGGCTTCCTTCAACAATCAGCTCCCTTGGGCTGGCTGGTTCAAGGACTGTCTTCTACATCTGCCCTGAACAAGGTACTTTGTGCAGGTTAAGCCTTCCTTAGGTAACAATGGACAAGGACTCATGTTGAGCTCATGAGGTTCAACAAGGCCAAGTGCAGGGTCCTGCACTTGGGTTGGGCAACCCCCAGTATCAGTACAGGCTGGGGGATGAAAGGATTGAGAGCAGCCCTGCCAAGAAGGACTTGGGGTACTGGTGGATGAAAAGCTGGACATGAGCTGGCAAAGTGTGCTTGCAGCCCAGAAGGCCAACCGTATCCTGGGCTGCATCCAAAGCAGCGTGGCCAGCAGGTCGAGGGAGGTGATTCTGCCCCTCTGCTCAGCCCTGGTGAGACCCCACCTGCAGTCCTGCGTCCAGCTCTGGAGCCCTCAGCACAGGAAAGACATGGACCTGTTGGAGCAGGTCCAGAGGAGGGCCACAAAAATGATGAGAGGGATGGAACACCTCTCCTGTGAGGACAGGCTGAGAGAGTTGGGGCTGTTCAGCCTGGAGAAGAGAAGGCTCCAGGGAGACCTTCTTGCAGCCTTCCAGTACTTAAAGAGTCCCTATTAGAAAGGTGGGGACAGACTTCTTAGCAGGGTCTGTTGCAATAGGACAAAGGGTAATGGTTTGAAACTAAAAGAAGGCAGATTCAAACTAGATAGAAGGAAGACATTTTTCACAATGGTGGGTGAAGCACTGGCCCAGGTTGCCCTGAGGGGTGGTAGATGCCCCATCCCTGGAGACATTCACAGTCAGGTTGGACGGGGCTCTGAGCAACCTGCTGTAGTTGAAGATGTCCCTGCTTATTGCAGGGAGGTTGGGCTGGATGGTCCCTTCCAACTCAAACTATTCTATAATTTTATGATTCTAAGTTCTGAATATCCCCCAAACATGGAGGCTCATATTAATGTCTATGTCCGGCACAGTCCACGCTTGTTTCCAATGGTGGCTAACCTGATGAATATTTGTAGGGAGCATCACTTTAAGCAAAACCTCCTTCACTGACAGACACCTCCAGCATGGGTTTATGTGCCTTCTTACTATCATTTTACAGCCCTGAACACTGCACTTGCTCAAGACCTTTCCTGTGATGCTAGCCACTCTAAAATGAGGTTGCTCTTCAATCTTGCTTGAATATAATACTCTGTAATGAGGAACACATCAGCTGATATCTTAAAGAAACTGGAGGAGAAAGCCAGCTGCTGCATGTGGAAGCAATGCCCTACATGGGAGGCCAAGTAACCTCGTGCTGTGTTTGGAGGAGGAATGCCTGCTGGCAGGTAACCGGGCTGGGACAGACCAAGGGGCAGACGTCATCTGTGGCTCTGAGCACATCCCAGAACATCACAGGAAGCTTGTCCTGGCAAGCAGCTGTTTTTTCACACAATGAAATAGAAAGAGTGGGTAAGGATTTTATTCGTAGTAATAGCTTTATTATCTTTTTTTATATAGCAACAAATGCCAGGTATACCTGAAGCATTTCCTATTAGTAAATAATCTTTTTATCAGTTTCATACCATTAACAATCCAATATTATACTGACACAAAGCACATTTGACAGAGTTAGATTTTATGACTGTTCAGAAACTAAAGCTCAGTATAGAAGTCAACTGTGTGGCTGGTAAGTAGGTCATCTGTTGGGAACAGATGTGCTCTTTCATCTGCAACCGCTTGCCAGCTGGCTTTGACCTATTATGCCCTAAATGTCCTACTCTGCCTAACTAAGGGAGAGTGTGGTGACTCAAAGGGCTAGGAATCTTTCACTGATTATTCTCCAAAGGTCCCCTTAACCTGGAATTCATTTCCCAGCCTTTTACTTTAAAGAATCCTGATGTGTTGTCTTCTAGTGCGCACAAGGCTGATCTGTTCTTCCAGACTTGGAAAAGGAATGAAGGCAAGGGAATCAGGCTAATGATAATTTGAATATCATTTGGTTTTGCCTGTGGTATTGGCTTCTAGACAAAATATTTATTTTTTGAAGCTAAGACTCTTTGTTTAGCAGTTTAAATTTATCACAAAGTAGTTAGTGCCAAGGATTGGCAGAAAAATGCCTTTATGTGTGTTCCTAAATATACAGAATGAAAAAACCCACACTGCATTTGTTTAAAAGAATATTAAACAAACGTCATGTCCAGCTGTGCACAGCTGTAGTGACATACTTTAGGATCTCAGAGCCAGACGTACCTGTTTTCAATGTAAAAACACATTTAAAATTTAAGAAAGTTATGATTCCCTTAATCTTGTGGGATGCATTCTTAAGCCTTAGGAGGGTCCACAAGTGTTAATTCTTGCATTTATATTTATATGTTATTTTTTTATATATATTTATGTTAGGATACAGGAAAAATGAGAGAAAGAAAGGAGAAATTGTTTAGGGATACTCAGCATTCTCTAACCTCCTTCCAGTTTAACCCATACTTGCTTACGTTAAGGGTAGCAGAAAATGCCTAGGACTTTAGAAGAGATGGAACATACTTTCTTCTTCTTCAGTTTCTAAAGCAAACAAGGGATGACCAGTGATGGCCTTGGGCAATGCAGTTTAAGACAGTGGTGATTCCTAGTTTACACATACACAGCGCAGTGCAGTTACACCTTCTCTGTAGAAGGTGTAGAAGTTATACCTTTCCCTGTAGAAAAAAGAAGTTGAGCATGCTGTCCCTACAGAGTCACCGCAAAGCCCTTCTCAACTAGCTGATGTGCCAAAAAAGACCCACATTTGCCCTTTCCAAGCACTTGCGGATAAAGGATGGCTAACTCTTAATGCATGCACAAAAACATTTCTCGTTTACTGCATGCAAGACTATTTATTGTTTTGCACCCAAATTAAAGGTTTCTTACTTTACACATTCTGCCAACCTCCCAACTAAAGCAGGCAAAAAGAGGGAAGTGTTTATTCCTGCAAACATTAGTCAAAAGGGGATAAACAGAAATTACTGAAGCTTCTAAAAAAAACCACCCAAAAACACAAAAAAAGCCCCTACAAAACACAAAAACAAACCAACCCCAAACATATATCTGCATTCTGGGTAGAAAACTACAGCTACCTTCAATCGCAAGGGTGATGTATGCAGAAATGCATCCAGTTAAACCACTCTTGCTCGCCTAAATATATGTGTCTGGTAAACAGCAGGATGGACATGTGTGAAGTCAAGTACCTGCTTACTTATCTTCTTTATCACATTCTTACAATTGTTTAAATTTTACCACACTTTAATTGGAGCACAAGGAAGTGTGAGGAGCATTGATGAAGCACAACTGGAACCTTAATGTGTTTATGAAAGCTCATAAATTAATGCGTATGCTTCAAACACTTACTGGACAGTGATAGCTCTCTGAATTCTCTAACTAACAGGATATAAGCAACTGCATGCATACGTCAGGATGCTTCAGAACCATCCTGATGTATATCACACATCAACACGAACAGCTTTTATATAACAAGGTGCAATGTCACAGTAGGATATGGCCACTTGCTACCAGCTCCAATATCACTTTGCATTCTTATTTGTACAGAGCTTTGAGCCCTTAGACACAAGCCTCTATTGTTTTGCTCTCTAATTGGAGGTGTATAACCTAGAGCAGAATGGGAATATTGCATTTAAAAAAACAGACAGTTTTCTGTCCAATTGGCAACAACTCTAAATGACAACAAATGTGCAAGGCATCCAGTATCGGGTTTAGCTCTGCTGTTGATACTTGGTTCTTCAGAAATGGAAAAGAAGTCAACTATCTGACTATAGGACAAACTCTGTACAAAATGTATTTAGAACAGGGTGAGATCACTTCATTCTCCCCTTCTTGGTGGCCTTACCGTCAGCAGAGGAGCCGAAAGACACAGAACTCAGTTAAGCACCAAAAATCTTACCTCTACCTGCACCTGGGCATCATCGTGTTTGTTTTCAGCAAATGAAGATTTCCTGGTCTGTCCTCGTCTGTGGCCAAACTTGCATTTGTTCCTCAGGACTTGCTCATCATCTTCAATGGGTCGCCGCACGTATTTGAAACGATCTTTAAGGGCCCGTTTCCATAGCAACTGCATGGGGAAAAAAAAAAATCTGCCATTATCAGCATCTTTCAAGAATTTGCCCCATTCCTAAAGCTTTGTTTTATCTAACTCTACTTTATAAAAAAGTGCTTGCCACTAAGCAGAAAAAGACTCGTAGGGTGGCATCAGCATACTGGTGGCTTCAGGACTGAAGGAAACACAAGCACCTGTGGTATATGACTTCATGGCAACTAAACAGCAGGGTGACTGGTACCACCACGGTTCATTAAGGATGACAGTAATTGGACCTAAGGGTTAGATTTATCCAATATAACCAGGGCTATCGGTAAAACCACAGTTTGCTTTCCTTTTCTCAGCTCTTACTTTGGGATCAGGTCATGAAACTACACGGTGAATCAGATCAGCTCACTGATGCCACAGAAAACTAATGGGTTGTTTTGGGGTTTTTTGAGTGGATTATTTTTCCTCTGCCTCTGACAGCATCTGACTGGTTGTGCAGTTGTACGATCATTGTATCTAACACAAGAGAGTGGGAAAGACACAGTGGGACACTCTCTTTTGCAGGGAGCCTACAGTTACACCAGATCAAGTGTATTAGTAAACTGAACTTAAAATGGCTGAATTAAGAGGATCATTTAAGTAGGTCCTAGTGTTTGTAAGACTGCTCTAGGCGTGTAGACTGCAACTTAAAGGCAGGCCTGCACTGCAAGCAGATGCAGTCCCTGCTTAACAGAGCCGTTCATCAGTCCTTGGCAGCTGAAGATGGTGTGTATGTTGTCCCACTGCTTCTATCACACTCGTGTCTTTTTTTTTTTACTTGGGTACTGAAAAGTCACTTCTGAAAACTGGATAGACAGCTACTTCCTCCTGCGTCCTTACGGACAGACGGCTGCTCACCTGCAGTCCCCGGCTGGCTGTCCCGAGGCGGGACCCAGCCGTGCTAACTACCCACACGCGGGGAAGCAATTTCGAAGCAAAGGCTGTTAAATGTGTCCGCAGGCAAACCTGCAGCAGTGGATATTGAAAATGTTTTGTCAGATCCTCAAAAGCAACTGCTTATTCCAGTCATTGAGGGGTTTTCATCAGTCAGAGGGAACAAAAATTAGTCAGAAAAGTGACTGTAAGTGACAGGACATAGGAAGAGAGATTCAAATAGCTGTTACCTCGTTTTCTAAAATTGACTCCAATACTATACCCGCTTAATACTATACTGAAGCCTCTACTCACTGACATACTGAAACGCAATATAAACAGAAGAATGACTTCCCCCAATTTCTTACCAAAATGGTTTCCTTCATTAGTCAAGGGCATATGACTTTAAGGGTTAACTTTGGTGTAAACCAGAATTCAGTGAAAGTAGACGAAGTAGCACAGTATCTTTCTCCGCAGTGAGCCTGATATGCCTGCCTTTCTCACCCACGGCATACGGATGGGAGGGTCTCTTAAGAGACGGTGGTGAAGGCAGCGTGACCTTGTCTTTCTCCTGCTGAACATACTGCTCCCACCTCCCTAGGGTAACCAGCTGGCTCACAGGCCCTCCATCCCAAAAGCAAGACCTCCATTAATGGTGAAAAATGGCAGGGGAAGAGCTATGAGAATGCAGCCCCTCTGGTGGCATCTACCTCAGCTCTTCTTCAGCAGACCTGGGCCAGCCAGGGCAGGTGTGCCCCTCCGGAGGGACACTTCCTGCCACCCACCTACGGGCCCTTACAGAAGTATCTTCTGCCAGTCACCCTCGAACATCCGAGAACTGGAAAGAAAACAAACCTATCTGCACTTCTCGTATGTAAGCTCCAGATGTGGGATTCTGCCAGAACAGGAGTCACGTTGTCACCAACCTGAACGTAACGATCAGCCGCAGCGCACAACCGCCCACCCAGTCTTCTCACAAGGCCTCAACTGAGTATTGCACCCAAGCACTGTTTTCCAAAGCAGTGAGGTGACTACATGCCTTGAAAATCCCACTTGCTATCAGCTTGAACCATTAAGGTTCCTAAATATGCTTACAGTTCTGGCCCTATGCATTTACATTTTGATGCAAATACCCCAGCGTTATATGCTTAGCAAAATTTATTTGGAACATCATTATTTTAAGGCTGTTAAGAAACAAGCAAACAAAAACCCTTAGTTTGTTAAGAAACAAGCAAACAAAAAACCTCAGTTTAACACTTCTCGGAAGTGTTCAACAGATGTTAAAATACTTTAAAACATGAACATCCCAGAATACGTTACCAGCTGACAATTTAAATAGCCCCTTGCAGTTTCTTTCTTTTGAAAACCTTTGCTTGGCTAAGAGACATTTTCACTTATTCTTCCACATGAAAGAATATGCTGACACCTATACAGAGCTTTAAATATCCCTCAAAGTTCAAAACAGTCAGCTGTTTCATCCTTCTGTCCTCAGATAAATTAAGAATTTCAACTAAATCTGTTTCTGTAATAGAATTCTCATAAGCACGAGTCCTGTCTCACATGCCTATTTTTCATAAATGAGACTGCGAGCACATACATTTACGTGGTTTCCCTAGCGGGTAATGCATCTTCTAAAAAGGATGCTTTTGTTACCATTTTTGAGCTGATAACTTTATTTTCTATTAATTCCCCATCCCCAAAAAGCCCAGACCGCTCCAGGGAGGTTTACAACGCTTGTAAGGGAGCAGAAGGATTAGTCTGTGCCTATCTGACATAGGAGGGAAAGGATTACATGCAGATTAAAACCAGTAATTTTCTAGCAAATAATCATTTTGTGTGCAGCGGTTACATAAATCGGGCATGTCAGCACCGGGATCCCGGGTCTCACCGGCATCACGGCACGGCTCGGCAGCCCCGCGCGCGCGGCGCGGCTGACGCAAAGCCCGCTGGCAAGCGGTGCGGGTCAGAGCCCCCTCTCTTCTCCTGGCGGTCTTGCAACCATACGATTTCCAGTTGCTGACTGAAATGAAATGAAGTAAGGGCAGTGACTCTTTACAAATGGTTGGATGTAGCCCTTGTAAAAGGAATAAACACAAATAGAAGAGTAGCTTGCCTGTGGTCAAGAAACAGTGTCAGTCCAATTTTATTGTGACTGCTGCGACTATGACCTTGGCTTTTTCTATATAACCTATTTGTCTGTGACGACTGACAAATGCTGCACTGGTTACATTATAGATCAGAAATCTAATAATCTATTTCATGATCAAATGGAGATTAATTTTTTAGAATGTCGTATGTGTTACTTCAGGATAACGTAGTTCTTTAAGTAGAAGCAAACATCATGGGAAAAATTCCTTATGCAAACACCTTAAAGTACTTCTGTCCAAAAGCTAATCTTGGAACAGGGTGGGGAAATTAATTTAATTCCAGGTGCTCCACAGACCTCTTAAATGAGTTTTGCTTTTACTATAAAATGATTAATTTTTTTTTTCATTCTTATTTAGGATTTCAGATTTTTTTTCTTAATTCCTGCTTCTACAGTGACCTAGTAAATAACCTTCCTTTTAAATTCATAGTATACAAGTAGCTTATTCATAACCTTAAACTTATTCATTCAGGATCATTATCATCATTCAGGCTATATTCCATTAGATAGCCTTTTCAAGGGCCAGTGGGCACAGAAGCATATTTTTCTCTACTCACTCCAAAATTAAATAGGAAACCTTTTAACCAAGGAGAGGGAATTATGGATAATCTACTAATAAATCTTGAAACACTAAACCTTTAATAACTTCTCACTGAAACAATATAAGATTGCAAATATTATACTACATTTCTATATAATGCACACATGTTTAAATTACTTGTTTAAAATAGTTTGGAGTTGTAAATAAAAACTGTCCGGTATTTTGGGGGAAAAAAGTTTAAAAAAATGGAATGTTCAAAGTTTTGCAAGTATATTTTTTCCTGTCGTGAAAATACTGGTGTAAATTTAGGCGTTCATAGGTTTGATTTTTTGTTGGTTTTCCTCGTAAGTTTTCCAGCGGATCTTTCCCCTTTCCCACTTTTCCAAGCCATTTCCTTTCCATGAAAATGTCGCAACAAGAGTGCTGACATTTCCGGTTCACCGTTTCTCCAAGTTTTTCATTACATCGAGATCTTTCTGTTCTGTTCTCGGTCAGGAGAAAAAGCTAATTCTGGAATGTCAGGATCTCTCAGGGGATGAGCTTTCCCTTTTCTCAGCCAGAACGCCCTTCGGGCTGCCCCGGCCCGCCCACGCCACGTGCGTCCTGACCGTGGAAGGACCCAGAAGAGTTCCCACTGCAACCTTCCCCCAGCCAAGACACATCCGTTTCTGGTGATGGGCTCCAAACCATAAAACTCATGAGTTAAACATAAAATCACACCACTGACACGCCTTCTCAGGGCTTCTTATTAAGAAATTCAAAAGTCTGAATACTTGAAAACATGTTTGTTGGTGTTCTCAAGAAACTCAGATAGCTTTATTAATCTACCAGTCCTGGAAACCATCACTCTGAGGCCTGCCCAGCCGAATTGCCATGGTCGGCGTGTTCCCTTCTCCAGCCTTACGACGCACCAAGAGGAGGGGGTTATCCCTCAGACACAGACATCTGCGCACAGCCGGTCGCCCGAGGCTCCCTTTGGAGTCCACAGAAAGAAACAGGAACTTCCATAATGCTGTTCCTCTCTTCCCAATGTAGACATCAGAACCACATTATATGAACTGCATCTCCAGATGTTTATGTACGTTATTAACTCACTCATGTAACTAGCGTTTTTCCTTAAAATACTGCTCTCATGTTACAGTTTTCCTTTTCCACCCTTACCATCAGCCCCCAAATGAAGAGCTGTCTGCTTTACCTCTGAATTATTTTACTGATGATAGTTTTCTTAAATACTTCCAGTATACTATTAAAAAATTGTAATAATAGCCATCTAATTATTAACACATTTAAGGGATTCAGAACCCCTCAGTAAGTAATATTTTACGTCTTACAAAACCTGTGATTCGACACTGTTACCAGGAACAGCCAGCAGCAGTTCTTATAGCCTCATGCTAGCCTGGGGCAATTTTAAAAGAAAAGCCTACAAAAAATGTCACTTTTGAGCTGCTGAAGACACTTCTTCTGAGAAAGGATGAAAGAATGGTGGTGAGCCAATTTTTTGGTTGTTGTTCATTTGTGTCTTAAAGGTGTATGAATTCAGTTTTACTGCAAGCCTCATTCTGACTGGCTGTGCATATGGTGTAGGGTTTGTTTTAAGCCGTTGCTGTTGTAACACAACTATCTCAGATCAGGAAAAAAGAAGTATTTATAGCCTTTATGATCGTGAAGGAAGCACAGAACATCTAACAGAAGGGCCAACAAAAATGGTAATTCGTTCTCACCCCCTCCTCCAAACTTAAGTATACAGATGTACACCTTTGGTGCATTTTTCCCTGCCTCAACCCAGGCAGTGGAGAGGGGCTGGCTCAGAAGCGTTAGACTAGCAATATTGCAAACTGCTAATCCCAGCTTCCTCGCTTACTAGGGTAGTTTCTTCCAGATATGCTTTCTAGTAAGGATGAGAGAAACATCAAAAGATAAAGAACAACAGTCTCTGCCCCACCACGTGCCCCACCACTTCTGCCAGCACCGATTCTGGGGAGCAATGACCCATTTCCCAAAGAATGGAGTTAGAAGTAGTTGCACTCAGTCTCTGGTCCTGCTGCAATTAAGTCTTTTGAAAACCTAGATAAGAACCTGTTTAAGAACAGTTTTTTTTAAAAAATTAAGGGCTGTAAAAAGGTCTTTGGACCCAACCTGCACCCAACCTGCTCCCTTTCACAAAGGGAGCCGGATGAAGCTGTAGCATTACCCAGGACCCCGGCCATGGACCCCCAGTGGGTTATTCAGAGAGGAATCCCAACCGAAAATGAAGGTGGACTCTTGCGCTCTGATCCTTCTGCTCCCTCTCTCCTCTCTAAGATGTGTTTGTTTTCTTTAGTCCCTTCCCTCCTACAATGCCTGGGCTCAGGGGAGAACTAGAATAGCCACCCTTTAATCCTCACTTATCTTTTTTTTTTTAACTCTCAGAATTATTTTGCTTTTTTCAGTAACTGCATGAGATATATAAATATATATGTTTAAAGGTAACAATCTCCACTGAGTCTCACAAGCTTTTGCAAGATGCTATAAATGGATCACATGGCAAAGCAACGATGCGAAGTCAAAAGGTGAACACTGTCCTCTGAGACCACAGATATTTATACTGGGTCACAAGAGTGTAAAAATGTAGTTCAAATTTAAGTCATCTTCTTCCACTGCGTTCTGTTATGTCCCCACCAAGATACCAACCAAGTTTTAAAAGAATTATTTTTTTTTTAATTAGGGCTAGATTCCCAATATACTTAAACCAGTAGTGTTACTGCCTGCTGCAGCTAGATATTTAACAGACAAGCTATCATAGCACATTGCAAGAGCATCAGTCATATGTTAGTCCTCATAGAGACAATTTTCTAAAGGTTTGACTTCTTTGTTTTTAAAAACAAAAATAAGTCACATTTAAGTTTATCCTTTGGGAGAAATCAATCCAGAAAGAAACTGTACCCAACAAGCAACCAGGGATTTCATGTACATGTCTGCATGATCTCACAGTGGCTTGGAGGAATGGCTGTAACTGGATTCATCTTTAATGAATATAATGAAATAAGAGTGTGATTTGCCAAACATGTCAAAGTGAAGCTTACAGCTCTGAATAGAGCCGGTATATAAGAAATCGGTATCGATTTCCTCTGAACTAGGTTAATTTCTTGTGATTATGTGGGAAAAAAAACCAACAAAAAACCCTACAGCACAACAAAGAAACCCAACGACTGTATTTCTCAAGTCGGAATACTCTTTACAATACTTACAAAGCCATTCCCGTCTTCATCAAGGAACGGGTATGCCTGCAGCAGAGCACTGACAACGACGTTGTACTGCTGACTGTTCGGATACCTGTGCAAACAGGGTGGAGATGTAAAAGAAGTACTTGGTATTCTAGCGAGTATTCGACGCTGGAGTCTATACAGATATATGTTAAACTGACTATTTCCAGGACTATCGATCCTCTTCCAAGTAACAGAGGGAGCAGCTCTAAGGTTTGCATGAAGCCTTCCTGTTGGCTTCAACAGGTTTCAGGCTCTTACCCTCCTCTATTTTAGCAAGAATATTAGAGAATGGCTCTACATTCATTTGAAAGTTTTCTTCTACAGCCACTTGGTAATGCCCACAAATAACTTCAACAATGTTTACTCACAGTGATCCTTCTAGGTATTTTGTCATGTCTGCTTGTAAAAATTCAATAATCCTTATTCTCATACTGTGATCAGGGCATTTTTTTTCTGCCAATATGCACTTGACATCGTAAGGGAAATTTGGCAAAGCGTAAGAACTTGTCCACTGCAACGTCTTGTATCTTGCAAAAAATGATTTCAGATTTTTTCTGTAAAAGAAAAGATTATGTTATCATGATCGCACTGTTCTTCTATGGGAATGCATAGAAAGAAAGAAAAATACAAGCAAAAATTCAACACAAAGGAAAGTTATTACTATGGAAATCTGAGGCTTGCTCTCCTGGTTTCTACATAAGGAATACCCACAAAAGCTGCAATCAAAACACATGGGGTTAAAACCAGATGTCAATTGTAAAATGTTTTAATCAGCAGACGCTAGAAGGTGGTCCCTAACTGAAAGCAGAAGGCAGAGCGGAGGAAGTCACCAGGGACTTGCTACTGCTGCAAAATAACTTTATCTGTCATCATTTGTTTCCTGCCAGTTCTGCTAACTGACTTGTGAGAGTAAGCTGAACAGCTTAATTGGATAAAATACTATACAGGACATTAGCTAAGACTGTCGTCCCAAAGAGGAAAGCGGCGAAGGGATGACGGCAGTTACCATCAGCACAACGGCTGGAAGCAAGGCAGACACAGCCCCTAAGTACCTACAAGCTCCCGTCCCAAGAAGACCACCACCACTGGCTACCCAAGTGCTTCCCACTTCCAGAGAGCCTGCCAAACCCTAATTCTGAAGGAACACAGGGAAAAGTAGAGATAAATTGAGCTAGAAGTCAAAGGTCAAGAGCCACCTAAAGGGTGAAGTGGTTCTGGCAGCTCCAGACAGTTTTCCAATAGTAGTCCAGACCCAATAAAGAAATTTAAAATGAGAGATGCTAAAGACATCTAAATAGTCTTGTTACGTATGTGGTATCACTGCAATTTATGTTTACTTTGATTTAAATTGCTCTCTGTACATTGGGAAGTTTTTCTATTCAGCTTCTTTCAGATAAGGATGTAAAAAAAGCTCCTTGGTAACCAAAATCTTTGGGCTGGCAAAATCAACTGCAATACCAATGGAGGAGCATTTGCAGGAGCTTAGCTTATACCACTTTGAAAGATTACTATATCTGGGAGGCAGATATAGTATATTTTGGGCCCCTACAGCATTAGTTATAGCCTCAATAGCTTCTTGAGTAGGTTAGCTTGTAGCTCTCATAACCTTAGGAGAGGCTGCTGCCTCTCCAAGCTCACCAAATTTTATGGGACACAGATGGTTAACAGTGGATGCAAACTGTAATGAACTTCTGCTAGTACTTTGCAGTCTCAAAAGAAGGAAAATCTGTGTGAGATGTAGACAAACATATCCACACAGACACATTCATGTCCTTTTTTGGTGATAAGTTAATACACAAACGGGAAAATAAAACCCAATCCTCATTCTGGAATCACTTGGAAATCCCTCCGATGCAAATAAAGTGCAGATGCTCAATGAATCATCAGTGAGGACCCTGTAAGTTTGCATCCTGTACTTTCACCAACTTTCACTGATCAATGTGATGTAACAAACAGGCTGCACGTTACTACATACTTTTTTGAACATGCTGTCATTTAAACTAGCTCAAAGATGTACAGAAGTTTATAAAGTACAGTAATTTGCAGCTGAGCAGCACTGATATTCTGATATTCCTGTTGTTGCTAACACCAGTGACGCTGAATTGCCGTTTTGAAAAGTAGAATGGTTTAGCAGGTTCAGTTCAGGCAAACTGAACTGCACTCATTTCCTTGAAGAAAATAAAATCTTCTTGGAGTTGGGACGGCTAATAGGCATGGAGGCATGGTTACTCTCCCCTCCACCAGTCCCTTCACATTTGCCAGAGCAACAAAAATACTCCAAATTCCATTTCTCTTCAGCCTTACCCGACGCAGAAAATACTCCCTTGCTGTCCAAACAAAATCCAAAAATTCCTTTAGTCTCCACGGTGCAACAGATTAAATATTTTACTAGCTTTTGCCGAAACCGTTACTGTTAGGCAGTCATGTTAAATACGCGCAGTAACATTTTACAATGAAATACAGATTTGTTTGAAAAGAGATACAACTCCACACTAAACTTTATCCCCAGAAAGGCTCACATGCAAACTTGTTTAACCAAAAGAACAGTCCAGTTAAACTGTACGTGCACTGGGATTTACGCATACAGCCAAGACCTTCCTTGGTTGTGGAGAACAGCATTACAGCTAGAGCTTTAGGTACAAACAAATACAGCCTGTTTCTAACCATCTCTCTCTGGTCTTCTAGCTAACCTGAGACACAGAGATAAGATCAAGACCCCCAGTACAAATTCCTACATCTTTTCTTTTCTCTCGGTTCTTAAGACATTTGATGCTGCAGCTAAGTCAATCCAATAGCTAGCTGCCGCCAAATGTCAGTCCCCCTCTGCCCCGCTCTTACAGGTCTCTGCCCCTTTCTTACTGGTACTGGGAAGCCTCTAAGCCTGCAACAAGTTACTTCAAGGAGCTACAGTGATGAATTCTTCATTTTTATTCTGAGTTTAGTTTTCTCATTGTTCAGGTCCCCAAAATGAGCTGAAACAAATACCAGTGCAGATAAAGCAAGCTTGTCTCCTTACGTTTAGCTGCAATATGGAACTGCATCCTAAGAAGCCTATCCTCAGCAAGGACACAACTAATCACAGAGCTTTTGACCACTCAGCTTTTGTAGATGACCGTACTGTACCAAGTCACGGCACCGTTTCACACAGCTATTTCTTTCTTTGGCTCCATTACAGCCTTACACGGCTCACGCACAGCATGTGTACTGAGGCATGAAACTATAAAATAACATCATTTTAGGAGGAGCCGTTTGTCTCCTCCAGCTGGAAAAGAACGCCCCCAAAACCAAAATAAAACCAAAATAACAACCCCCAAAGCCCCCACCTATTTGAATTATATGACCCCTGGGATCCCTAATCCTGGGGAATATCTTGTTTTACTGCCAAGAAGGAGAAGATTTAACACACTTGCAGCATTGCCCAGAGCATTCGATGAAGATTTTAGATTGCACTGGAGCAAAGAGTGGTGAGAGAACACAGCATCATAGTCTCAAAACTCAGTGTCCTATGCAACCTCACGCAGAGAGACAGAGCTGACTGAATCAGCTGTAATGAGTCAGTAAAAATAATCTTGTCATCAAGATAGACAACTCAGTCAAGATAGCTGCGCAAAGTGCAGTAGATACCTAGAAACAGGTTCAAACACTAGATCATTGACTTTGTAATTTTTTAGCTTCTGAGCAATAAAAAGGATCAGTTTCCTGCATCTAGTTCATTTAGGAAAAAAGGTTACTTAAAGGCCAACTGAGCACACGCATAAACAGGCTGTGTACCACAAGCTTTTCTTATTGTCTACTTTAGTAAAGTCCATGAGTCTATGGTACTCATTGCTACATCTTGTATCAGCTCAGGTCCCAGTAACTCAGAGGACATCACAGTTGAGCAGAACCTTTCGGACATCAATGGTTTCCATGTTCAGCATGACCACATAGAACTTAGCACATGGGTGGACCCCCAGTAGATTCCCATTTTTCACAGGTGACGGTTTAGCCTTTCACGTGTCTGCATCAAGCATCAGCAAGAGACTCTGGTCTGAAGATTTGTAGTCTGGGAAAAAAGTCCACATTTACAAAGCCAACGAAGAAACAGAAAAGAGAATTTACAGATGTGAAGGGAGGAGAAGTCTGCAGCTGTAGAAAATGTTCCTTTTCCCTAACACTTGCTTAATACGCTTTCCATTGTATGTATTTAAGGTTTTAAAGGTTGTTTCCATCAAAAGGAAGACATGATGACAGATGATTAAATATCAAAAGAAACTCTTTCTCCTCTCTCAATAGTAGGATAAAATAGAGCACTCTTTTCTATTCACAGATCCGAGATCTGTACTTGAAAGCTTCTCATGCCTTTCTCTTCCCGTGCTTCACTGCCGCTTCCTACTTTCCAGCACAAATGCACAGTTTCCCAGTTATTCCCTAGAGCCTGGGATTTTGCAGGCTACCTACTGCTTGATGGTGTCTTTTTCTTTTTCGGTTCCCCCTGGACGTAGGGGCAGGTATCCTTTAGACTGAACGTGGAGCTACCCGCAGCAGCGTTAGCTGCGGCAAGGCCGGGGCGTGGGAGCCGGCAGACACACCGTAGCCGCCCGCTTCCTACAGCGGCCACGGGTCCAGCTTTCCCGGCGGTACCCTTGCTACAGAAATCATCAGGTTCAGCACGAGCACAAAGTTACAGACAAAATTAATCAGCTTTAAAGGAAGTTTGTGAGACGCAAACACAACCGTCTTCTAGAGGGAGTTAAGATTTTTTCGCCGGTTTCCATTCGGAGGAGCTGCGTCGCGTAAGTGGAGGCTCTGCACTCCCATCTCGTGCAAGGGCAGCAGCTGCAGTTACAGCTGGGGAAGAGAAAGGGCTCCTTGGGGAATCCGACTGGCAGAACTGCCAGCTCAATCAGGCCATTTTAAAGAAACAGGGCTTATTTGCATTCACCCAGGTAAGATTTGTTATACTGTATCCAAAGTGTTATGTATTTGGCGGTTTTTTTTGTTGTTTTTATGATTTTGCTAGATCTTAACAAGAAAATGCAGTTAGTATCTCCTGCAAGTAATTTATGAGGCTTTGCCCATTTCTGGTGTGGAAGAAAGGAGAGCTAATTTTTTTTTCCCCCCCTATAAACTTTCACGGAAGGCTCACAGTACCATATTAGTAAATTCGGCTCTGCTGACCTCAAGTGCTCCAAAACTATGAGTCCAGGTGCCTTGACTTCCAAAACATTGAGGCAATAAGCACAGAGAAGATATTATAGATATTATATAGAAGAGTCTTCTAGTTTAATTTGTTAGTGTTCTTAAGCTTCCTGCTGCAATGACAGAGACACGAAATGCTGACTTAAAAAAATGACAGAAATTCTCTCAACCATACCAGTTGGAAACCTAAAATTAAAGAATCTCCCCCAAACCCTACACAAACCAAACCCCATAGATAGTCCATCTTCATAAAAACTGTTATAAATATTGAAGTGAAATTATAAGGAATCATTAAAATAAAAAATAAATTAGTTTTCTATTATGATAAATCATTCAACAGAGGAATCCACTACTGAAAGAGTAAATATCTTCAGAAGCATTGAGAGAGATTCATAGAAGAAAGATTCAATCAAGCACTGTTAAAAACAATGGGTGAGATGCAATTTATGGTTTTAGAATCCCTAAATATTATTCGTTGTAAAAGTCTAATCAAAGGAAGCATCCGATGTCTGTAATTCCGAACAAAACAGACAGAACTACTTTTCTTCTACTACTGACCGTTGTCAAAGACTTAACTTTTTTTTTTTTTTATGGCTGCTTTTCATGTCCATGTGAACTAACTGAAAAAAAGATCACCACACCTTCTAGAAATAATTCTGATGATGTCAACAATAATGTTTCTGCATAGAAAATAAGAAACTCTTAAGTTATATGAAGAGGCACAGCCCAGCTGAGATCTTCTTTGTAGGACTATAGTTGCATATGTGTATATACGTATGTATATAAAAGTAGTATTTGCTTTCTTGTGTAAAGGGAGGAAAATAATCTGAAATAATTGACTAAGCGACAATTAGTCAGGCTAGCTACTCTCTCTTTTCTGTCTTCATTTTAAAGCATGAGCATAAGTGTGTTTCTGATAAAACACGTTAACACAGACCAACAGTAGCGATGTGTGGGTAATGGGGAAGCAAAGGAAGGAGCTCTATAAAGACCTTAGCAGAACGGCACGTCACAGCTGGAACACACCTGAGGTGCCGCTGCCCAGCGGTCAGTGCCGCTGCCTGCGGCGCGACCGGACGAGACGCGAGACAGCTACGGAGGTGAAGAGCATCGTTAACGTGGCTCCGTCCTCCGCTCACCTCCCGTCCCCACCAGTGGGGTGCTGCTAGCTCAAACGTTGCACTAGTGCCCGCTGGCAGGTGTCCGACCTCGAGAGGGCTTGCAGCAGGCAACCCCAAACCAGCTTCGCTGAGCCAAGGGATGAACGGTGGTTTGCAGCCATGCAGGCCAGCACTGCCGTCTCGGAGTCGGGAGCCGAGTTTATTTTAAGACAAATATTCCAATTCGTTGTCCTTGGTATCAACCCAAATTTATGTGGGCACCAGCACCAATATACTGTCAATGCTGGCAATGGCCTTATTGGACTACGAACACTTATCAGGCCCAGGTTTAGTTGGACACTGACCACATCTTCCAAATTTGCAGCGAACAGAGAAGTTCAAGGCTGTCAGGGCTGGCCAGAAGATCTGCTATCCTGCTTGTGCGTATAAGCCTGCTCTGCGCAAATTACATCAAGGTATTCGGACAGTAAATCTCTTTACACAGCACTCCAGAACTACAGAACGTGCTTTTATAGAAAGAATAAATGCACAAATAAACCTGTACCAGGACATCACTCCTGAAGGAAAACAGCTGGACCATCGTACTGGAAAGACTGAGAAAGGGATATGTTAGGGATGTCATTTGGATAAACAAACACCTTGAGGAAAGGCAGACAGGACATATAAACCAACCAATAAAACAGTTGGTTTTTCACAGCAGTGTCAGGTATTTACAAATAATGACAACCTCTGTCTTAGCAAGAAGATAAACACCAGGCTGCCAGGAGCCATCAAACTGTTGGTACTTTGACACAGAAAAGCAGGTATAGGGGAAATGTATTTATTGCATCACCCTTTGTAGCTATCTTCTTATCTTCACAAAAAAGCACTGCTTCAAGATTAATCTTCTTCAGAGATTAACAAAAAGACTGACTGTTTTCACTTCTGTGGTTGCCAGCAAAGCTTAGTCCGCTGAGGTAACCTGCAAGCCTCATCTGGTTATATGTATGCACAATTTTGATACATGAAAAATAAAATTATACAATTGCTGCATCCACTTACTCTTTATTTTTCATTTAAACAATCTTCTTTGATATTTTTGTAATACTTAGTAATACGGAAAAGTGTATTTAACACAGTTGTTAGGACTATCTACACAGGAAAGACACAGAGAAACTTTGAGCCAATTGACCAGTGCTAATAATCCATAAAAGCACCCACAAATTCATTTCAAGCAAAAGCATGCCAGTTATTGAAGCTGTAGTTGCATGGGTCTTTTGGGAAAAAACAACAACAACAAAAAAACCCCCAAAACACCACAAACAAACCACCACACAAAACAACAACAAAAAACCAGACATAAAACCCCCAAGCCCCAAAGAACATGGCGGGGGGAGGGACACCAACCAAAAACCAAAACCCAATCAGCACAAAAAGTTCTTTTTTTTTCCAGATGGGATAAATGAGGAGACAAGAGGCTATAAGTGTAACCCTGGACAAATATCAACCTTTTGAACTGTACATTTAAACCAACCCCACTGAATTAAACTAACCCCTGGCAGAACGGATTCCAAAAGTGCTTATGTGAACTGCTCTGCCAGCAAATAAATGGGTGAGGTGGGAAATTCCACTAGAGAAAAGTGGAAGTTGTTATTGTTCTTAGCTGCTTTTCCAGATCTGGCCTGGCTGATGAGAAATGGGTACCTGCCCTCCTTCTTACTCAGGATAAGGCAGTCCAGAGTGTTTTATTTGCAGAACCACCTCCTTATATTGCTACAGCTTCACTTTCTTCCCTTTCCCTGTTAGGTTGGGGGGGGTGGGGGGGTGGCAAGAGACACATGCACATACTTTAAACATTCCAAATTTAAAGCAATGGGAAAAACCCACTACTTGATCTAGCAGAAATATCAGATTAACGTTATGTCAAAATACAAAAAATAGCCACCATTCATCTCCTGTGAAAAACCACTTTTCGCCATGGCACATAAATCCATAGATTGGAACTTGAGTGAAAAAACAAACCAACCCGCCAACCCAGCTTTCAAAGTAAATATATTAGCAGAATAGACAGAGGGGTTAGTTTTATACTCTAGGCTAAGAATCTATCATTGCATTATAGTGAAAAGAAACTTCTTCTGTTTCCATAACGGAATTTCTAAAACAAACGTCTTATTCAACCCTTCACAACCTGCCTATAGCTGGCATAATCCCCCTCAAGCATATAAAAGGCTAACGTTTTCCATCAGTTGTTGAAAATGCAGTAAGTGATCAGGCAGAAAAGGAAAAAAACCCAAATACCAAACCTAAATTCTATAGTATCGCATTTATCAGTGCGGGTCAAGTCATAGGCATATCTGAACAGCAGCATTCACCTCCAGAAACAGTCTGTAGCTGGGGACGAACCTAGTGCAGCAGGTAAAGGATGCCAAGGGCTGTTCAGTCCCATCCTCAGTCTCAGCCAGTTAAAACAGCTGTTTTGGAGGAAGACAGTCGCCAGCTTCTCATCTGCCCTATAAAGAGAAGCCCTCATAAAATTTACTCAGGTCTTCAAGACTACAAATCATCACAGCTCCACGGACCTTCAGGGCGTCTGCTGCTTCAGAGAAGGGGCACTTCCACTTACAGCAGCAGATTTCCCCCCTCTTCTGCTCCTTCGCCCCGGGGTGAACTGGCCCTGCTCTTCGGCAGCCCCTTTCCCTCCCACGGGCCTTCGAAAGCCACTGCTGACGGCGTTTGCTGAGGACATTGCCTAAAGCCAGCCTATCCTGGGTTACGCCGATCCACACGACCCATTTAAAACTCTCTATACAGCACAAGGCAAATTACTCATCATTAATTAAAAATAAGCCTCCGTTGGAAGTACAGGCTAAAAACCATCATTGTAAGATCATTTTAATGGCTTATTCTGAGGGTTTTAAGTGATTTGGGGTTGTTTCGCTGGCAGCGATGCTGACAGGATCTTTGAGTTTGCAGTGTTTTGGGGGTTTTTTTTGGTTTTTTGTCCTTTTGAAGCTCGTAACAGGACTTTATTTTAAAAGCGTTAACTATGCGATACACTAAGCCCTCTCCTCTGTTCCCAGACAGCCTTATCCCCAACTCCTTGTTACTTTTTTAGAAGTGATAAAATAGACGTTTTTACAGAAAGACCTCCCCTTATCTCAGAATATCAGACTGATGGTGAAGCCATCAGTCACATCTATGGGGGAGAAATTATAGCAGGCAGGAATAAAGGGGGACAGTGACCAGCAGAGAACGCTTCGCAAACAAGAAAACAATTGCCTTGGAAGAGGAACGGGACTCTTTCAACACTAACTGCCCAGCTCAAAGGGGAAAGCATGCGCAGGAAAAAAAAACAAAAACAAAACACGCCACACCCCAAAACCTCCTTTCCTTGCCTCCAGTTTTTAAGGAGGCTCATTCTGATAGCCAAGGAAAAGGAGCGTGCAAATGGAACCAGCATGCCTACCTTCCCAAGTGCTATATTTAAGGTGCACCAAGCACACAATTTTTTTTATAGCCATATTTCACTCTCTAATGATTAATTTGCCAGATTGCTATTGAAAACACATCTGTAAGAGGATCTTTAAAAACTAGATGAGTAAAGACAAACTTGTGTCTTACCCTCTGCATGAGGCAACATGAGATAGTGAGCAAGGACTGAGTACGGAGAACAGAAAAAACGCCATTTAACTATTGCATTCAGTTGAATCCTAATAAATTTCTGCTCCTGCTCTTTTCTAAATATACCTGAACCCGGCCTCCAATAATTAGGATGACTTTTTATAAAGTATTTGTTTAGTCTTAATGAAGAAAAAGAAGTGTTGATGTCATTTTCAAAAGGTAAGTAAAATTTAGTAAATGCATTATAAACTCACTTTTGCTTTAGCACTCTGTGATCAATTAGTCCCTCTTTTTCAATTGAGGACAGATATTTTTTTGGCTCCACAGGACCAGAAGAATTTAACATTTGTCTGTCAGCCACCCTGAAACAAAAACAAAACAAAAAAAGGATTTTCACTGTCAAGTTTTGTGTAGCATATAGAAAAGAGGTATTTTAGGGTTCTAAAATGCCAGCGGCAGAAATAGAAGAGGAGAAAAATTAACATATTGAATAGTCATGATTCTACATCATGCTGATGTCTTAATCAATCTCTCAGTCCAATTATCGAAGTCTGACAAGCTAAAAGGAAAATTGTAAATAATACTGCCTAGTGATATTCTAATTATTACAGAGTTACAAAACCCAAGAAAATAAACTTTCTTGGCATTGCAGGGTAACTGCCATCTTCAGCGCCTGGCATGTCCTCGTTTCTGGGAGCAATTAACCATTACGATATGATTTAGAGTATTGTAAGGTGGTTTCTATTCAATTAGAGTCTTGAACATGCTTTTTTTTCCTGAGGGCTAAGCCCATCTTGAACTTTTGGGTAAGCTTTTCATTTCTCCAACCACTCTAGAAGATCCCTGAATGTCACCTGGTCTCACATCCCTCTGTTCCTGGCTATTTGTTCCAACTCTAGCCTGTTACTAGCACCAAAAAATCCAGATACCCACTTCGCTATCTATGCGTCAGTCTAAACCACTGCTTTCCATTTAACCTGTGCATCTACCTCTCCCTCTCCTCATTTTCCTGTTACTTCTTCTTCACCCTTTGCTTGTAGAAGCCAAGATCAACGGTTTTACCCTGCACTGGGGGAAAGGCAGAGCTAAGATATGCGCTACTATTATGCTGCCAAGAATTCATGGCAGTCATCAACCGTTTTTTTTTGACTTACAGACAACAGGAGAGGCTGGTAACAAAGCTGGTACCTTTGCTAGCCAGATGCTAGAGGCTCCATTCTTCCCTGGGTTTGTAATTTTTTGCCATAATCAGTTAGGCTTTGCTCATTCAAAGCTAAAGCTACTGGGGAACAGGGAACACGATTACAGGCATTGTTCAGTGGTAGCACATTGTGTACATCCAGATGTCAATCAACATTGAACACAGATTCACTTCACTCTACCAACAGACTCTCCAACTTCTAACCAAATCAATTAGGAAACAGCACAAAAGAGTTCTAATGAGGCCACCCACTAAGGTGACATTATCAGAAGTTTCACTATTGCAAATGCTGGTGCTGAAGCCTTCCCAAGACTTGCTAGAACCAGGCTTAGGGAAATGTAAACACACAATGACATATGAAGCCTCCCCAAAGTTATGACACCTTGAAGTCTTCTTTTGGGGTGGTATGGCTTCCTTTCTATACCCCATTTCTTCAGAGTCTCTGAACTCTGAAGATGCTTTATAAACTGTTCCAGACTCAGCTACACATGAAAGGCTATTATTGGAAATGTCATTAATGTTTACCGAGTTTATAAGGTGAATTTCCCCTTTTCGTGAATCGATACATCTCTTTTTCAGCTACCCAGTTAAAACCAGAAAAATCCAGTGTGTTCTCTATGTGGCTCCTAGAAACAATCAATCTTGGAATTGGAAGACATCTTCATATTTACCTGGTAACATCTGCGTGAGCTCCTCATATGCACATAAACACAGGTTCTACTGCATGACCCAGAACACTTCCACCTTACCAGTGGCAGACACAAGATGCTGTTTCCATGTCCTAATCCAAAATGCTGGAGGTGCAAGTCACGTTCGGTGTTCCTTCACAAGTCCATTACTTCTGCACAGAACCTGTTCACCTAGCATACTCAAAACTCCATGTCCAGATGACTTTATTTTCTGTTCCGAGCAGAGAAGTCAGCTGAGCACCGCTCACACGCAGTGAGAAGACATGGTAAGGACACCAGGCTAGAGAGGTGGCCATCCAGGAGCGCACCAACAAGCACTGGGGATAGCATTCATGTGAGAAATACAGTAGGGAAATACTGCTGGCAACCCTTGGAAGCTCCACAGCAGTTTCAGCTGGCCCGGGAGACTACTATGGTGCTGCTTTCTCCCTTGCCCCTTTGGCAGGGCAAGCCCTTCTCCACCCCGGCACTGGTACCGGCAGGGTGAGCTGGTCCTGGGAACTGGCCTGGCTGAGAAATAATTCTGCAAAGCAGGTTGGTGGCTGGTTTTCACCCAGGCTCAAGCACCCCAGGAGAAGGGCTTGGAACACACAGACTCAGTTTTCATAGTCATCCCTTGCCACTGTGGGACCACACACACTCAGCTGTGGACACTACTAGCTGTGAACCTTAGCACACTGACGTTCCTCATGCAACCAAGACTGCAGTTCAGCCTGACATCACTGAGCAACACAGGAGACATGAGGTCACTTCACATATATCGTGGATGTACGAAATTTTGGTTTTGTCACACATTCTGTTCCTCTGTGTGAAAGCAGCTTACAGAAAAAAAAGAATTACGTTACTTCAAAACAGTGTCTTGTACACTTTATTCTAGTCATGAGTCCTTGAATTAGGTCAAAAGAAATTATTCTTACAGGATTTTGTTCAAGATTTACTGAACAGACAAAAACATTTCAAACTACATCACCAAGACAAGCACTCCAGAGTTAAGAAATGAGAGTTATAGCTACCTGCATATGAGGTTACAGCTTTTAGTTTTACAATAAAATACTATTTTTACTGTAGGATCTCTCTCATTATTCTATACCCCAAACTACATAGAATAGCTTTATTTTTTACTCATCCTAAAATACATGACTGAATGCATTTCTTAAAGAAGCTTGAGTTTTATTCTGTGGTTCTTGCCTCTGACACAGATGTTTCAGAAAGAGCAGCTTATTTACCTAACTTCCCTGTAAATAGGGGAATACCAGCATCTTATTTTCCAGGCAAGATGACTAGGTAAGGAGAGATTTTACAGTAAAATATATCCACTAATATTTGAGATTGCCACCATTTGATTTTTTTTTTTTTTTTTGAGTCTGCAGAACTTTACAGAAAAGCTGGTCCTCACACTACCGCAACTGCACATTCTTTGTGAGACAGTAAGGCCTAACTTTCAGAACTTGAAAAGAACACAGGGAACAGTCACACCCAAGATGCAGTCTAGCCAAACGTCCCTGACAAAGTCAAGGATGAAATCTAAATATCCAAAGCAGCATTCAAACTGCCCTAAGGATAAGGACATGTTTTCTTCTGAACCCCCCTGCTGAAATCATTATGTATCTATCTAATCTACCACACTTTGGATGAAGTACAGGGCCCACACAGTGTTCTTCTTCACAGCAGATACCTGCTCTACCTTCAAAGAGGGAGCTTTCTATACGTCAAGTGATGCAGGACTCTGGTGCAGAGAACTGAGACTGGCTGTGATTCCATACTTCAGGTCTATGATAAATCATACATGCAGTGACATTGTCTTCTTCCTGCACCCCTCCTTCACTCCAGTGATGCAGGGGTTCCATAAATACTTCTACAAGGGCAAGAAGATGTATCTACATGAGCAGTTTAGTTCTGCTCATGACTGCAATTTGGTTGGAAATAACCCAATCATCACCATTTACCATGCTTTGGTTTGCACTGTGGAGTCATCTCATAGTGCACAACCTGGACTCCTTTTGGATGAAGGCAAAAGCTACAAAAAATGCTCTACAGATCTACTTCTACTGGGCTACTCCTGTCTACTAATGCAGGCTTAGTGCTACAGTCCTTTCCTTCAAAAAACAGCATTTTACATCCACAGAAAGCTATTCTTGACTGTCAGGATTCTTGGGCTTAGGAGACCACTCTGAGAGCTCAGGATGTGTCTCCTCAGCCAAGACATCCAGAAAAAATAATCCTGCAAGACTTACAATAGATCAGAATGAAGGGGAGGGGTGGGGAGGAACCAAACCAACTGACCCACCAAGCCCACACCAAAACACTCAACCAAAACTACCATGAACAATCTCTGCTCACCCATCAAAAGAAACCCCAAACAAACAAAAGTAGTAACCCTGCTCATCCAAGACCCAGAACATACTCAGTGAAGACAATCTCTGTACAATTTGTTTTCTAATAAAAAAATAAACATCTATCTAGTTCCACACAGTGGGATTATCAAATGCTGATACCTAGATCAAATTCAGAGCTTCCTTGGAGAGACTGAATTCAAATACAGCTGTGACAAACACTATCTCTGGCTAAATCATTATTTTACTCCAAGGCCTGCAAACATTTAACAGTAGGTAAGTGCTTCAAAAGCTTAATATCACAAATACAGAAAATGTTAGCTGTAGTGAAAGTTTGACGATGCTTCTGCAAATGAAAACTAGGTCCTAGAACTGGAAATGAAGAGCAGTTTAAATTAATTAATGGTGTTCAGGAATGTTGATGCCCTGTTTAAAACCACAAGGTAATAACCTTATTTTGAATTTCACATATTGTTGGAGATATTGCCAGTGTAAAAAAAGTTAGAACTTACAGCTGAAGAGCTAGTAAATGCCAGTTTTAAACAGCTATGAAAAGAACTATACCCAGACTGATATTCTCCATGCCATCTACAGACTCACCCACTGATTACTTCTGGAAACTTTGGAGAAGCTGTTTCACAACAGCTTGTTGTAAGGAATTCTACCCCACTCTTTTGTTGCTGGTATTTATTAATCAGGTCCATCAGCACCGCCTGGTGCCCGATCTTCTTCACCAGCTGCTGCACCATACGATCATTAAGAGCCAGAAGAGCTGCTCCACTTACTTCTTCTTCTGCAGATTGAAGGGGATTAACTGTAAATTTAAATTACTGTAAAATATCTTTATCATGACAGTAACATTCTGTATGCCTAAAAACATGATGATGGAGGACAGGTCAAAGGCAAGGGTGCTTTCTACTGCTGATGGTCTTCTTCAGCTGCTACATAGATGATGTTTTAGCTACTGTCCTTTCCCGAGCAGTGCCATGAGTCCCAGTCACTGGCCAGACACCTTCCCCTGACAAAGAGCCAAGTCTGAAACATACAGAAGCTGTGACCTGACTACTTTAATGCATTAAATCAGGCCTTGCTTAGACAGCAAGACTGTTACTTCATTAATGAAGGAAAGTGAACTTTGTAAGAGAGCACACAACAAACAGCCTGTTCACATAAACAGTTTCTCATGCACCCTTTTGCAGAGTGTTTATACACTCAGACATAAAACATTTACGCACTACAGTTGCATTATTTCAAAAGATTTATACAATATAAAATAGGCCCTGTTAAGCCTTTTAAACTGCCAGCTCTGATTCAAGGTGTATCTATTTATACTGAGACTTAATCTCATCCCCCAGCATTTCTCAGAGACTTCATAATAAATCTGCACACTTATTTTGATTTATTGGATCTACAGCAGTTCTCATCCTAATAAATTTCTATAAAAGTCTGAAGTTAGCATATATACACATGCTCCAAAACAAGGCAGGCAGTGCCAATTAAAGGCACAGAAAGAAATATTAAACAAACCCCACACAGACAACAAAAATGCTTACCACGAAACTTAGGAACTAGTTCTCCTAAATTTCTCTGTCTCAACCAGTTGCAGACTTGATCAACCGACCAGTTTTCCATCTTCAGGTGTTGCAATGCTAAATTGCACTGTGAAATGAAAAGAGGATTATTTTTATGCTGAACTCTATACTGAACTCCAAGATTTCATAAGGAAAAAAATGCACTTAGCAAATAATGTTACATTTACATGGTCTGAATAAAACCAGTGCAAAATAATCCAACTAATGCCTGTTGCAAGTAACAGTTTCCTTAGATCCCTCTCTTCTCTTCACTTCACCTCCTCTCCCTTCCCTGCTTTCCCTCTGCTCTAAGAGACAGCCTCATTCCTTATAAAACACGACCTGCGCCAGTACCATTAACACCCAGGTTTCCACACAGAGAAGAAAAAAAGTGTGAAATTCATCACCACCACCACGCTCATCAGGAAATGGCTGACATTTTACAGAAAGAAAAAAAACAACCACCAAACTTCCATCAGAGAAGAGTCTGTCACATATATGTTTATAGTAAATCAAGCACTTTAACCCTCTCTGCACCACTGAGCAGGTACTCAGGCAAATACTTAACCCTCAGTCACGATCAATTAGGGGCGATAAAGCTCCTGGAAAATGGAGGGGAGGGGACTGTTCCTCCTGTTCTTTGCTAGTCCCATCCTTCAGGCTCCAGCTCCCTGGGGAGATGCAGCGGGCGCCCGGGGAAGGAGGAGCGCCGGGAGCCGATCCCGGGAACCGGCGGGGCCGACACCGACCCCTGGGTGGATCGATCCAGCACGTACCGTGTGCCCCTTCCCCCAAAATCAACAGCATCCTCCTCACGAGAAGGCTACTTATCAAGACAAAGCTTGTCCAACTCTGCCAACTCCTTGGCAGCAGAGAAGTCCCTGCGAGGGTGACTTTCTTAGTGATGTGTTTTAGCTCTGCTACACCAAGGAGCACCGAGTGCTCCGTGACTGTGCTTGCAAACCACAGCAAACAACATTAGAGGAAATTATTGAAGCAATTTTTTCAGACGAGAACACGAGTATCTGGCATCGTTGGCCAAACATACACTGCACTGCAAATAAAAAAAAAACCAAAACAAAAAAAAACCCAAAAAACGCACCATCCTTGAATAAAAACATTTCCGTTTTCATCCTTCAACAGCAGAGACCCCCAAAATAGATGCACTTCAAAATAGATGCTCTTGTGCTAGGAGGCTTCAGCAACTTAAAAGGGTTAAGTTTAAGAGGAACGTCCTTCTGAATTGCACGAGTGGATTTAATTTGATATGACAACAGTAGCCATACAACTCCTCCCCCAGGCTAAGCAGCAATAACAGGGTGTGAAAAGTCATTATTTGTTGAGAACTCTGGTGTAAATTAAAAATCACACCTTCCTGTCACACTTCTTACTCCCTTGCAAAGAGTAGGGCGGAAAAAAAAGCCTTCAAAAACTCGAAAGATAAAACCGAATGCAAAGCAGAAAGATACTTGCCTTAGCAAGCAAGCAGTGTAAAAGTAGAGAGATACATTAAAATGGTGGAAAGGTCACTGCTTCATCCTATAAGAAGACTAGCATCCTGGAACAGTCCTGCGAATGCAGACAGGCAGATTCCAACATTTCGAAAAGTGTCAAGCGAACTACAGCCATGCACCACAATATGCACATTTAGCCCTGTGTGGCTAACTCTACAGCAAAATGTCCATTTGCACATGGAAACACAGGCTGTACACTTTAGGCGGGGAATGGAAGTGATGACAGTTTAGAGCCTATTTAAAAAAAAAAAAGAAAAATCAGATTATATGTATTAAGGGTCATTACACACAAATACTTTGAAATGCTTCTCAAAAGTGATTTCTCTTTCTTGCATATACTATAGATAAAGGAGCAAGGAAAAGAGCACACCAGTCTTCTAGCAGCATTATGGAGGCAACGAGAAAGACTGAGCACGGATGCTGATGTTTGTCTTCATTAATGAGTCTATTTATTACAGTAGTGTCAAAAGACTACCCAATGAAGGGTTCTCTGTGCTCAGTGTGGTAAAAAAAATTGAATAATTCTATTCTTCAATCAACTCTTAAAAGTCAGAACAACAAAAAAAAAGGCAAAATTTTAAAGACAGATGGTATTTAGCAATTTACAGCATAACTTTAAGTCAAATTCAGAACAGTTCTAAGTGTGAGTGCTCCCTGTCTGTTAATAAATACAGCCAATCATTGGGACCCATTTCTTCAAACACCTAGGGTGAATGTCTATCATTAGGACTTAACCATCCCCAGTTAATGAAATTAAGTAATGAAATTAATTAAAATTATTTTTTGCTAGGATGAGTCAGGACAACACTTGCTTTTACTGCAAAATCCTTCAAGACAGAAGGATGAAAATCTTGAGTTTTAATCAGATCAAGCTAAAGACCTACCTATGGTACAGATTTCTGCTGATGTATTTGGTTACACAATAGCAAGAGAGGAGGCTCCTGACTAGCAGATCCATACTGCGCGTGCATTAATTTACTGTGCAGCTTGTTGTATGAGAAGTTATAATGAGCTACCATCAACTTGAAGTGACACTTCTAAAAAAATAAACCTATATGCCAAAACGTTTTAGACAGGAAAAGTGAGTTATTATATCTATTTTACATGTTGACTTGTGAGAGAGTCTATGGCATCACAGACTAGAAATACAACAGCCTTTAACAGGCCTCTGTGGATGTCACTGAAGTCAGAATTCAGGTTGGGTTTAGCACATTTTAGAGCAAGACTGAGGAATGTGATGCGTGCGCATCTATACATCACAGCTATGTGGCGCATTTTGTACAGGGCCAGGTCGCAAAGTTGCAAGCATGATGGGTAGGAATTGGTGCGTACCAAAGACATAAGCAAGGTATGCTGTGTGCATTTTTTTGATGCTCTCCTAATTTGGTTTTATCTTTGTATGCATTACAGAGACTTTATTATTTTCTTTCCACTTACTACCAACCTATTTTTAAAATAATTAAAAATACATTCAAGCAACTTCAGGTAAGGCAGAATATGTCGTCTTGCATCCAGTGCTGAGTTATCATGAACACAGCATCAGTTGTTCACAAACCTTTTCAATAACATATAGGGAAATACTCCAAGGGAGCACTGCTGTCACCTTGCCCACCCCCCGAAGAAGATGCCAACAGCTTCTTGCTGACATTGATCAGGCACACGCTGGCAGGAAGCGTTGCGCTGAACACTCACCGAGATGGCCGAAAGAAGCAATGTGAGGGGAGGGAAAGGAAATTCGAATACCAATGTAGGAGCAAATCTTAGAATGGCCACTTCACTTCTCATTTCGATGCTATTGTAGAGCAAGACACATGCAGCTGCAAGATCAGGAGGCACACAAATGCACAGCAGAGGCAAGGGAAAACCTGTATCACCCAAGAGTAAGGCTATATAAGAAGATCTAGGAAGAAAACATGTACAACCATTACTCAGCTGTAGAACAAGCCAGACAGCCCTTCTAAACCTTGATCAGAGTTAAGGGATATATCAAGGGTTCTGAACATGCCCATCTATTGAGCTTATCAAGCAGACAAGCATGCCTCTGCTGCAGGAATTGACTCCAAAGAATACTATAAAAAATCAACTCTTTCCTTAATATATGTGCTTCTGATTAAATATGCCATTTCTAGTATCCAAGTTTTTTAGTATATGTACTTTCACCTGTACTATCTACAGTGCTACTGAATCAGCAGGATTCAACCCAAGTACCAGGTTCTCCTCTCTGTTACAGCTGTACAAGTTGTTTAGTAATTTGAAAGGACGAAAAGAAAGAGAATTTGGCTGTGCTTTAAGGTGATGTAACAGTCATGCAGATGAGACTCTGTCCTTGCTATCACTGGCAACAGTGCACAAGCCATGAAATAATACATTAATATGTAGAAGAAAATGCCTTTATTTTTTTAGAAACACAACTTCTGGAAATGAAGCCCCTGTAAAATCAAACCCTTTTATATTCAACTTTAAGAAAACTGTGAAATTAAAATTACAAAGTTACTGGATATTGAGAACAGGGAAAGAATCAAGTAAAGGTTAAAAATTCATGAATCACAAAAATGAAATCTCATCTACCACAAAGAAAGCAATCAGACTGAAGATCTTCAGTACAACACAGGGACTGCTTCAGAAAACTAAAGAAAAAAAGTAATTTCTTCTTGTAAGTGATATCACACTGACTTTTCCTTCCTTCCAGAAGTACAAATTTCTCACCAGGACCTGTTGATCATGTCACTGTTTGCTGGCTTAGCAAAGGACTCCAGCTCCTGTCACTGAGCACTGCAGAGACCTCTGACACTGAAGTCCTGCAGTGTGATTCCACAGTAGCCTGAATCACAGCAGCCATAATCCAGCCCTCTTCTTTGCAGCCATCCGTGTGATCATGCAGTCAGCAGCGCAGGCTAAGCTGAAAACACAATTTTTTTGGTAATGGTGGGTTTTGGATGGATCAGTGCCTTTAACCAACTCCCTGGCCAACTGGGTGAAGATAGGTGGTGGAACCATACCCCTAGATTAATTTTTTGTTACAATGCATTTTGTTACAATGAAGATTTCTATCTTAATGGAGCATTGATTTGTAAAGTTAGGCCAGAAACCCAAATTATGAGTAGCAACTATTCCATCTCCAAAAAAATTGGGAAATGTAGCCATCCCCTTACCCTCAAATCATTTTGCTCAAATTGTACTGGCTCTGCTTCTTGCAAGGTTACCCTTGCTCCCATTTGAAGCCCTTTCAAGCTTTCCTGGTGAATAAGACCAGTAAGACATGGAATACTCATAATAACAAGGCTAATCCATTAATTACTGAGAAGGATGGGTACAAGGTTCTATTATGTGCTTGCTCCACACTGGATTCAGAATCATAAACCAGCTCAGAGAGCTGAACCAACAGCCAGTCATAGTGACCTTACAAAAAACGGTTAAGGTTAACTAAAAATAACAGCTTACCAAGCCCATTTGGATGAAAAAGGCTTGATGGCAATTTATAAGTGGTTCAGTTGGCAGATCCCAAAAGGTGCTAATGTTTGACAAAACTGCTCTCTCTTGTTCCTAAGAGAAACCCTTTTAACCTGGCTAACACCTAGGAAGCTATGCATATCCTTACGTGAGTCTGCATAGCTGAACTATGACATAAGTTGGGGCTCCCATGTGGAACCACATGGATACACGACATTTACATGGTTTTCCCAGCAAGCAAGTGATCTAGACAGCACTTACACCTTTGATATACAAGAGGTGTTATAAAATATATCACCTGAATTTTGTTCACATGCTTTTAATTGTTCTTATTCTGTATTACACCCTGCACTGAAAGTAAGATTTTTCAGCCATGTTTAAACAGCGAAGCAACACACCAGTACAGTTGGAATGCATTTGGAAGTGGAAAAAATATGTAGGAGAATTTGTCCCTCAGAACTCCATACTTGCACTGTCCATCCAGATTCACGGGGACTGCAAAAAACAATTGCGCATCTCTTTAAAACAAGTCTTGCACCAGCACAAGGTTTTATCAAGCGTAATAAAAGACTCAATCATGCCCAAAGTCAGGATTTGACCTCTCGCTGGGAAGGGTTTTCACTAGTCTCTGTGAAAGGTACCATCGTCAGGCATGGCCACACGTCTGAGATAGCCCAACCTCAAAAAGAGCTGCTAGCTAGGTCCAGAAATGCTTACCAGGCAGCAAAGAAATAAGAACCTCGACAAAGTTTTTGAATTCTCCTGGCGTTTGATCAGTTGGATGAATCAGCCAGGTAGAGGAGTAAGAGTTACTGGGAAGACATACAAGGAAACCCTGAAATGGAACAAACTGCCCTCATCAGTGAAGACAGGCGGTTGCACAGAGGTTTTGGCCGGCCAGTGAGAACCTGTCCAGAGGCCCTTTTCAGGTGGTCACTGCATAATTGGGGAAACTAGAGCTTGCTACCCCTTATGAATAGTTAGTAGGATGCTCACGGCTCATCAGCGCTTTGAAAGAGTAAAGCAAGTGAACGTGTTTGAAGCACGGGAACCAGCTCTGACCAGCTCAGGCGAAGGCACCTCTG